>NC_089597.1:133268177-133344482 GCF_019320115.1 Miscanthus floridulus
GGCAGACAAGCCAACGCAGGGATTCGATCAAGGAATTTTTTTCCATCCTTTCCTACTGCAATAACATAATAACGATGGTTATGGTGAGATTTTTTTTTTAATTTTAACACTTTTTTAAACTAATTTTGAATCTAACACTGTTTTTTTTTCAAAACTAACACTTTTTGCCGCGTCTATTGCCATGGCGCGGCGAAATGCCTGTGGCGCGCCATGCATGGTGGCGCGATAGGTGGCTGACGTGGCGACGACCGGAAAGGCTGACCGGCTGATGTGGCAGGGCCTGCCGCGCCACCGATCTTGGCGCGGCAGTGCCGCGCCCTGATCCGTGGCGCGGTAGAGCCGAATAAAAGCCCCGCGGCCAATCTCGCCTGCCCGAGTAGCAAGGCCGCCTGCCTGCGCCCGCCCGTGCCTGGCCGCTGTGCCCGCTCGCTGCATCCAATCCCTTCATGTATAAAATGCAATCAGTTAGCAACACGATTATATTACATTTAAAATCAGGCAAAAAAAAAGGCTTTCAAGCACTCACTGGCACATAATACAACAACATGCTCGTTCAACACCTGCATCTATACTCTTGTCTCCTCCCTTGCCTCCTTCCTTGCCCTCTCCTCCTCTAACGTCACCCGTCTCTCCAATCCCCATTTGTCAAGCCCAACATCAATCGGGTTATAAATACCGCGCTGTCTAGCAAACTCACGCATCTTGTCTTTGTGAAGTTTAACAAATAGGTTGACGTAGTCAGGTCCATATCCCATCTTCCGTGCAATTACTTTCTTCCCCTTCAGTTCATCCAAAAACTTAGCTTGACCATCATAACATTCCCACCTGCATTTTCTAGTGCTCTGTTCAAACGAAAAATTATATCATATATGTCTTAGCAAAAGAAACAAAATACAATTTCATGGTTACCAAAAAAATAACCAATCTCATCATAGTCAACCATATGGCCGCAATAATAGCCTATTCCAAGCTCCGAAGGGACTAGACTATAATTAAATTTAACACCACATTCGTATTTGACTGGAGGTGCTTTGTAAATTAACCTTTATTTCTTCTTTTGCTTTGCCTTTGGAGGTTCTTCTGGCCATTGGTTCTTTGGACCATACAACCACTCCTTGAAACAACACTTCGCCATTGAATACACCTAAATAAGGTGACATTAGTACATGAACACATATAGCTCAATATTTCAACACATACACTTTGCACTTACTTCATACTTGTTTGGACACACAAACTCCAACGTATTCTCAGGGTTTATCACAGCTCGATCTCCGCAATTGCACAGAGGAGGTTTCTCGAGTCGTCTAACTGCGGCTAAGTGCTTCTCCTTAGCCATCATTGGAGGGGTGTTAGGGGGAGGTGGAACCCACCGCTCGAAGTGCTCTCGTGGATATCGCCCTCTCCACCAATCGTCGAAAAGGAGGTATCTAGGGTCAAACTTGTCTGTACCGTCGATCCACTGAAAGAAAAAGCACCTCTCATGGGCCTACACAACAAAATTCCAACAAAATATTAGTAACCTAGTAATACAAATGAAGAAAAAAAACATACGGAAACAATTACTTACATTAAAACGACTGCATGTGTAAGCAATGAGCCGCTATGTCCGGATGTCTCGATTGAAACACGTCGGCCGGATGACCACAGTCACAGTTAGGGACAGGGAGTTCAGGAGGGAAGGGGCATCTTTGCTAGACTCGTCGGGATACAATTCTCTAGGACGACCCCGTTTTCGCTACAACTGCTCCTGAAACATGTCTTCCGTCTAATAAAATGGTTCAAATTAAACATCAATCAAAACAACGCAAATTATTGTAAAATATAATCATTTGCATTGCAACTAAAATAATATAACAACACTTATAGCAAAAAAAATTATACTTGGTAAACATACTTCTAACTAAATAATTAACCTTAACATTGACAAAATCAAACTAATATCTCCTCCAAACCGTAGCCCATAGTTCCCAAACATAATTTTTCTCCTAACCTTAACTCCCATTCATAATATTTTTATCCACCATTCCAACGAAAAAAAAATATGTCATTACCTTGAACGAGGCCGAGGAGGGAGGGAGGTGGCCGGGGAATGGAAGAGAAGGGAGGGAGGTGGCCGCGGGGAAGCGGCGGCGGCCAGAAGCGTTTTTTAGTTGCACACGAATTCGTTTTAGATAAATTGACAACTGCAGATAAATATCAGTGGTGCTAGTAAGCCTGCAAGGGAAAAGGTACATACAACTCTCGCTCGGCTGTTCCAAGTATATGAGGCAGCGAGGGAGTATGAGGAAGATACAAGTTGCCAGATGAAGTCTAGCTTATTACAATGCTTCAGTTTTCCAACACAAATGGAAATCTACATATGGTGGCTTTTGTTGTGTGTTGCACTCTCTATATTCATCATCCTTCGAATAGCTCTTGCAGCATCGCTTTCAGCTCCTGGGGACTGAATTTTGGGTTGGTAACTTTGTTATCCTCTATGTATTCTGTATAGCCTGGGATGATTTTGTCCGTGATAACTTCGCGCAGCCTTCTCCTGAGCTCAGGATCTGAGACCTTCCAGTGCTTTTGGGTGGTGTACATTTTCTGAAATTCGGACTCGAACTTGGATAGCGGGGAGTAGTTTTTCCCAAAGCAAAGAGGCGTGGTATTGAACAAGCATGACAACAACGGTGCCCATGATACTTGTAGATATCTCTCCATATAGTCCTCGATTTGATCATTTAGATCGACAGGTAGCCAGGGTCGTTGGAGACGGTAGGAAGATTGGGAGTTCAAGAGGAAGTATGAGTTGTTGAGCAAGAATAAGAATCTGAGACCTTGATCTGGAAATGATTCTGATATGTTGGCAAGCTTTTCTCGTAGACAAGACACCATCTCTATGATCATGTTATCCAAAGGTGGTACATTTTCAATATGAGATACACACTTCCCACTTATAGGCTTATAGCTGCATCCACTGACGAGTAATTAAACCATAGGAACCTGATATATGTCATTACAGACCGAGTGGCCTTGTGAATGTCTGATGATCCTTGTTGATTTAGAGAAGTTGACGAGGTATCGCCATCCTCTAGCAACTTGGTCCTAATCTTCTCCATTATGCTCCTTATCGCCTCACCCAACTTGCTCTTATATGGCGACAGAAGGATGGCCATTTCATTCTCTATCCTTTGTACTTCCACAGATGTTGGCGAATTAAACATCACTAGTATCTTGTCTGAGGCTTCAGACAGAGCGTCGTACACATCCAGCAAGTTAATGAGCTTACTTTATGGTTGCAGCATAACCAAATCCATTGAAAGAAAATCTTCTGTCCGTAGGCCTCGTTCGCTTGTCTTAAATTTGGCTTGTTCGGCTTGTTTTTTCAGCCGGAACAGTGTTTTTCTCTCACAACAATTCAGCCGGAACAGTGTTTTTCAGCCAGTTTCAGCCAAAGTTCAGACCAGCGAACGGGGTACAACGTCAACAAAAGCCAACATTTTCAACATGGTTTCTTGGATGAACCGCGCCAAATGGTATTGATTTGGAACAGATTTCCCTTGTTCCTCACAAATACCGGGCAGGCCCACGGAGCCACAATCCGGATTCCGGAAAGTGCGGCCTCATGAAACAGATGGTTTGCGCGATTTGGTCGAGAGCCCGGATCCAGGTCCATGCATAATCACGATCGAGTTCCTCTTCCTCCCATGCAGATGCACCATCGTCGTGGCTGAGAACCCAGCCGAGGCCCAGCTCCTTGAGCCATCTCTCGATCCACTACTGCACTCATGTCACCGCGTTTGGTGCTGCAATTCGCCGACGGCGCACTGAATAATTCCTGGACCAGGATTCTAGCTTCTTCCCAGTCATCTACGTTGTCGCCGTTGACGTCCCCGTGGATCCTCAAGGAGTCAAAGTGCATGGCCGCCTCCATTGAGAAACTGGAGGGGCGAGACCCGCTAGATGCGTAGCCAGGAGAGAGGCTGGAGACTATGGTACCTGAGGAGCTGCTAACCTTGGATCCAACAGTCTCCTGGAGGTAGCTCCAACAAGACCCGAGGCCACCATTCCAACCCTCCATGCCGGCGCCGCAGCAACTAGCGAGATCTGCAGAGAACCAGAGACCAACAACCTCCCGATCGAGGTTGTGTATCTTGTAAGTTGATTTGCGCTTTCTGGGCAAGAACTGAAGTGACGGAAAATCTGGACCTTGGTGCAGGGCAGGCAACACAGAATCTACGGAGTACTACTCTCTCTCTCTCTCTCTCTCTCTCTCTCTCTATATATATATATATATATATATATATATATATATATATATATATATATATATATATATATATATATATATATATATATATATATAGTTTTTTTTTTGAAACTATCATTATATAGTATTGATAAGGTGGAGGTTTTCCTAACATGCTTTGCCTACCATTCCCGTTATTACGGCCGTTGGATTAGATGGGAAGTTGCTGGGAAACTCCAGTTAACTACACTACACTAAACAAGTGGTTATTCATTGGCCTCACTCGATTTAATATAATTAATTAATCCAATCATCCCTGGACCCGCATCATGTGTGTTAACCACCACATGTAGTATAATAAGAGCATCTTTCCAAAACCCACTTCCAATCCAGATTATTTTGGCAAGATTGAAAAAAATTACTCCCTACATCTTAAATTATAAGACATTCCAACTTCCTTCCATAGTCAAAGCATCTAAGTTTTGAAAAAAATTTGAAATGATTTATAATTATGTCACATGTTGAACAAGCGATAAGTCTTAAATAATTCTTCAGCGACGCCTTCAGGAAGGAGGTGACGCCCAAGAGTAGTCCTGCGGACGTCATCGCCACTGGCCTTACAACCTGTAAGGCAGGACTTTCACCCATTATCTGGCGTCGTAGGCGGGATGCATGTGGCCCATCAACGATGTCTCCAAGAAGGTATGTGGCGCCCAAGGCGTCACCGTCGTCCGCCCGATCAAAATCGGACTGAGCTTTCGCCCACAACACCACGCATTCAAAAGCATTTGCAACGGTGGCCACCGCCTCGATGAAGAGGCCGGAATCGACGCAGGCGCAACATCTACCCCCAACGAAGCGAGGCAGAGGTAGGGATGAAAACGGTACGAAAATATCCCGTACCGAACTGCATCGTTTTCTACATTTAATCCGATTGAATTCGTATATTCGGACAAATTCGAATTCAGTTCGAAATTCGGAACACAAAATTCGAAATTGGAACGAAAACGGTTTAATCATTTTCCCGACCGTTTTCTACTTTTCTACTTTTAATTCGGAATATCCCGAATTCAAAATTCGGTTTCGAAATTTGGTTTAAACCAAATTTGGCCCATTAAAAGTCCAGCCTTAGAAAAATTGTATCTTTTTCATACGATCTTGGATGAAGATAAGTTTTATATGAAAATTGTAGCTCTTGACGAGATCTACAACTTTCTAGTTTTTAGTTTTTTCATTTGAGGTCTTTAAGATATTCAAAAAAATAAACAAAGTTTCAGCGGTATATTAATCGCGTGCAAGCGCTTGTTGTCTTAGAAAAATCATATCCTCCTTCCATGACATTGAATGGAGATATTTTTAATAAAGTTGTGGGACTTATTAATTGCTATTTTCACTTGTTAGGCCGTGTTCGCTGGTCTGGAAGTTCTAGACCAGCCGGCTGCTCCCCTCACATTTTACTGTTCACCAAACCAGCCGAATAGTGTTTCTCTCTCACACAACCAGCCAGTTTCAGTCAAGTTTCGGATCAGCGAACGGGGCCTTAATTGCTATACACTTGGTCCCGGCCGTGTTCAATATAATTCCACTCGAATTAGTTTGTTTTCAAAATTCTCGATATTCCGTAAGTTCGTGTTCGTGTGTTTTCGTATTCGAATGTAGAAATAGAAAACGGTCTTCCGACCGTTTGGCAGAGGCCAGCACCAGCACCGCAGAAAGCTGGATGGCCGGCCGCATTACCAATCGCACTACCGATGGCAGACAAGGATTATATTTATTTATTTCAGCGACGACTAGTTTGCCGGCACGTAGCCAAAAGTAGAGCGTTTAATTAACGGACCCGAACCGCTCAGCTGCTGCTTGCAGGGGACGGCACCTGCTCGCGGGCGGCCCGGCGCGCCTAGCCGTCGCTTGATTTGATTTCACTCCGCGGCCGCGTCGCGTGCCGGTGCTGGTGCGGCTGGTTCTTTCTTCTCTTCTGTTCGCCCCGCCGAGTAGTCAAGTTTGATTCCAACTCCATCGTGTCGGAGGGATACGTTTGCAGATACTACCATAAGCGTGTGTTTAGTTGCCGGGCCAAATTCAAAAAAGTGATACAGTGTCATCACATCGAATCTTACGATACATGTATGGAGCATTAAATATAGACGAAAATAAAAACTAATTGCACAGTTTGGTTGGAAATCGCGAGACGAACGTTTTAAGCCTAATGAAACCATGATTAAATACTAATTGCCAAATAAAAACGAAAATGCTACGATAGCCCACAATCCCAAATTCACCCAACTAAACACCCTCTAAAAGAACGATGATTCCAACTCATCGGCGGCCCTCCCAATACTCCTGCTGCTCCTCCTCCGCCCAACAAGGAATACGTTTGCAGATACTACCATAAAAGGACGATGCTTCTTCCAGGACAACCACAACCCTGACGACGCGACGCAAACAACTACGGGCGCATGTGACGACGTGTTATTCAGCCGCGATTTCTCTGCTCCGACCGGACAAGATAAGGTGATGAACAGGACGGCCTTGCCCGAGGTCATGCAGGTCAAAAACTTTGGGCGACGCGGAGGAACCAAATGGACGCGTCTTGTGAACGAAAACACTACGTACAAGGGGAACATCATTTCTCAACTCTAGCTCAGCTGTTGCGTGTTTGCATAATTGCGTTGCCTAATTCTTAAAATAAATTTTGCTAATTCAAAACTACAACTAAGATCACCAACAAACCATGAAGGATATCTTGCAACAATAACTACTGCGACTACTACTATGACTACTACTACTTATTGTACTACGACTATTTTTTTACAAGAAAACAAAAACAAAACCATGGATGGATTGAGGACTGAACAGAGCAGATGGAGAGCTGAAAGGGCAATGAAATTTAACACCAACAGAACAGAAATATATACAGGAACATCGTGGATGAACTAGTGCTTATGAGGAAATGGTAGTTGATGAACCGTGGAGGCCTGCGCGGCAGGGCAAACTGCTGCAACTCCAAAGGCCAGGAGCACACAGCCAGCTGCAGGAGCCGGAGCAGCACTGCTGCTGCAGGTGTGTCAGCAACAGCACCCATTGGTGACCGACGGGAACGAAATGGGAGTCAACAGAATGAGTTTCTTTTCCTTTTATTCATGTATGAAATTACGTACGAGACAATGAATCCGGTCGAGCAGATTTGGGAAGTGTTTATTTGGAGTTTTTGCTATACTTGGAAGATAGCTAGGGCTAATTTGGAAGCAGGGCGGCAGAGCAACCACCCTCGTTTAGACTTTGTTGCGTGTATCAAAATAATGAGTCTGTCATGTGTTTCAACAAAAGGTAGCACATAGTTGTTTGCTAGCTACAAAACACATAATTTGTAACAGAGGAAAAACCATGTGTTTTAGCACAAGCTAGCACATGGTTGTTGGTTGCTTGCATAACACATGATTTTCAAAATAGAAGAAACCATGTGTTTTAGCACAAGGTAGCAAATGTTTTTAAAGAAGGTCCACTTAGAGAAAATCTGTTATAATTTTTGTGCAACCAAAGTTGACCCATTAACTAAAATGATAAAATAGTCCATTTAACAGCAGCAGCCCATAAGAAAAGCCCAAAACCATAAATACATAGGAATATAACTAAAATTACAAATTGACCCATTTAACAGCAGCAGCCCATAATAAAAGCCCAAAACCATGAATACATAGGAATATAAAGACTCGGAAGAGAAGCAAAGCAAAAACAGATCTGCTGCGTGGGGAAAGCCTCTGCTCTGCTCACGCAGAGCAGGGGAAAGGGGGAGACATCAGATTACAAAGAAGAATAGGAAATTTCAAGAAGGAGAACTACAAGACTGATCCATACCTCATCAGCAAAGGTCAGTAAACACATGTACAAGCTTATTGACAAAATAATAACACTGTCACTGCAAAAAGAAACTCTGCCACAAATCAAAATTAACTCAGAGCACCCAACTATTTCAGATGCTGCTAGATTTTGCAATCTTATATGCAAATTAAGTGTAATGCATTATATCGATGAAATTACTACGAAATAAAATATTTACTCACATATATTGAGATGTTCTCGGTGAAAAAATGCACAATGATTATGATCTACAAAAATTACAAAACAAGAACATGAAAATTGCATGTGTCAAATAGTGCAAATACTACATGTTATTAATGCAATTATACTGTATATGTATATAAATACCGAATCCAGCTCATGAACGTGGAGCCTGCTCACAGTACAATTAAACAGCACAGAATGTGTACATAAAAAGAATGACAAACTGGGAGACAGCAACACATATGAGAGAATAATTTAAATACCTCGTACTGCCAGATGCCAAAGGTTCACATAATGAGATAATATAATTTTTAGAAGCACAAAAGATGTAGAAAGAACCTTAACATGAGCCTCCAGTTGCAGCCATATTTGGATGACATCCTAGTTCCTCAACCAAGTACTTGCACACCTTCGGATGGCCATAGCATGCTACTCGATCACCATTTTCTATGCCCAGGTTCCTTATGATACCTTACACACAATGACACAAACAAGTTACCACATTAAGGAAGCAGATACCCAACACATAACCGTGCAATCATCAAGAAAAACTAGCAATTACACCCACTGGCAGATCCTACTAGCACACTACTACAACCATTCTTGCATGTGAGTAAGCTGCCGCAAGCACATGCAGCTATTGGAGATCACACTGCTACACTATTATAGAGAAATTATCATGAGCAAATATCATGTACAAAAAACAGAAAAACTTCTACATAAAATAACAAGGAGGAGTTTAGCTTCCGGGGTCTGTATTATATTGATATGCAAGGACAAGGACAAAAATGAGATGTGTGTTGGCACAAATCAAAATTAACAAAGTTCATGAAGTGTTAGCACAAATCACAAGAGACATTTTTTTCCTATGAAAGGACAAGGACGTAAACTTGGCTTGGGCAAGCACAAACTACAATAAACAAAGGAAAAGGTGAGCTAGCACACGACCCTTGAAGTTACGGTTACCCGACAAAACAGCAGCAGCAGCAACATCTATTCAAAAGAGGTAAGTGATAAGCCAATCATACAGAAAAAAACTAAAATTTGTTACAGCTAAATAGTCAATCATCGTAGAATTAACTTACAATTTTCTATAATGGCGGCTGATACAGATTCATGGCAGCTGATATAGATTCATCGAGATCACCAGAGTTTCCAATGCAAGTGGTACAACCATAGCCAACGGTATGAAATCATTGCTGGTTCAAGTATTCTTGAAGGCCACTGGAAATAGGAATCACCAGAAGCAAGTACTTCGTGACAACTCCTGATCTAGGGGCAAGGCTTGTCTTCACCCATGGTTTAACCTGAAAACAAGTGCCATCTCACATCAGCAGAAAGCACAGAAAGGCACTCAGCATAACAGCCCATGATTACATTACTAGAGGACTAACCTCAAGACCCAACTCATAGGCTTTCTTAGCTACAAGACCAGCACCAAGCATAACACTAGGATTTGAGGTGTTTGTGCAGCTAGTTATTGCTGCTATAACAACACTACCATACTTGATTTCTGCTGGCTGCCCGTGAAAGTCAAATTTGAAAACCTTATCATGCTGCTCCTTTGGCACTGCAAATAGATACCTTTTGCTTACTGTCAGTTTTCTAAAGCAAATAGGGTTCACAGAAAAGATGCAGTGTGGTCCTGAGAACCTAGTGAGGCAGTGAAACCAAAGCTACATTCATCATCAGCACCTACTACTACTGGAAAATGAAGCAGACATGCACAACACTAGTAAAGCCAGCAAGGATGACTGGTTTATCAGTATTAACAAAGATAGATGACAAACTAGGACACAACCATAAAATCATGATAAATATAAAATGCAATTTAGTAACAAATATACTGGCTCTAGCATAAATCACAAGTAACAATTTAGTTACAACAAGGCTACCGATTCAACAACAGCATATTGCATATGCTTAGAACTAAAATTGCAGTACCTGATACTTGCAATCTACATTATAGCAAACTACAATTATGTAACTGAATCTTTAAATTGTTTGGTTTACTGAATCTTTAAGTTGTCTGATTAGAAATAGTTCTTTGGTATCACTAAAGTACAACTGGCATAAGACATAAGTGCTCCTGTAGCAGTGTCATTGATAGAAAACCACCTAATAAAACAAGCTACAGGTGGAAAATGGTGCTTCTGGGGTTTGTATTATATTGATGTGCGACGAGAAGGATAAAAATGAGATGTGTATTGGCACAAATCAGAATTAACAAAGTTCATGAAGTGATAGCACAAATCACAAGAGATATTTTTTTACTATGAAAGGACAAGGGCAAAAACTTGGCTTGGGTAAGCACAAACCACGATAAACAAAGGAAAAGGTGAGTTAGCACAAATCACAAGAGACATTTTTTTTCTATGAAAGGACAAGGACAAAAACTTGGTGTGGGTAGACACAAATCACAATAAACAGATGAAAAAGCATGTTAGCACAAATCACAAGAAACAATTTTTTTCTATGAAAGGACAAGGATAAAAAAGAGGTGTGTTGCCACAAATCACAATTAACAGTATCTCTGAGGAATACTCTATATTTTTGTTACCTATCCCGTCCATGATACTTGGATAAAAGGAACCATGACAACGCCACCAAATAGAGCGTGCTAATATAGTTACACTGTTACACTGTTACAGAGATAATATTAAGAGTTTAGCTTCACATTGTACTCTTAGTTTTCACCACCATAATCAGTGCCATCTTCCTCTCAATTGAACTAGACTAGAAGTATGCTAACTGTGCCATTTTCACTACCATTTGAAATTTTACTGTTAGGGAGACTGATCAGTTCACCACAAAACTCTGGACTATGTTAGCATAAAGATAAATCCGATTCTATAGACAGCAATTAGGTTTGTGCTAAGCCCTCACAAGAAGGGCTTCTAACCATCTAAGCACGGAGCCAGAGTCGTTGGTGGTGCGGACGCGGACGTGGAGGTCCACGAGGTCGACGCGTCCAGCGGCGAGCGCGACCTGCGTGGCCTTGAGGTCCGCATGGAGGTTCCACACAATCAAACAATAGAAATAAATCAGTCCTTTGTTCCAGGCGACCGACAGGCGAAAACAATAGAAACAATCAAACACGAAAAGGGGTTCCACACCCTGTATTCAACCTTTGTTCCATCCTCATTCTAAAATGCCCAAACAATCAAACAATAGAAATAAATCAGTCTACAACAGATTTTCATTTGATGAGTTTTAGAAACTACGGCACTGTGAATATTCAGAGCAGTACTTTATCCCAGAAATGGAAAGGAAAACAAATAAATCTATATGTCATTGGGCATTAGTGCATTAGAAACTCGAATTTGCATCATCCATTTAGATGTCCTAAAGGGGAATCCGAGTAACCGAGTAAGATCATCATTTACAGAGATGCAAGCCCAGAATGTTGTCACAAGATAACAGTCCAATACTTAGTTAGATTCAAGCTAATGAGTTGGCAGAAACCGAAAGTCTACTTTTTTTATATATAACATTATTGCCCGTGCTAACGCTACGGTTCTCCCATTACTTAAACCAAAAGAAAACTAAAAAAATAGATCTAAATATCATTTTCTAGTTAAGATTTTTATCTTCACATGGCCGGAAGAAGAAAAATCTAACACAAAATCGAAGAAAAAATCAGAACAAGCTCTTGATCTGCAGTTTCAGATTGAAAACCACAAAAGCTATGATAATATAGTTTTCCATCACTGATATCAGTGGAATAAAAGCGCTTGGGGTAATTGTTTCATCACCAATCAGCCAGCTCAAGAGTTGACAAATTGTACTCCAGAACCATCCAATAAGTATTTTAGTACCACATAGGTGCCGAAAATGAACAGATCTAACACTAAAAAAAAAAAACAGACCAGCAACACACTGCATGGATCTACGAAAAAAGCAGATCTGCACATTACAGTGCTCATATAAGTCATAAACATCAAAAGGACAAAAAAGAAAGCCCAAAGAAAACTCTGAAAAGCACACCTAATGGCAAACGAAAAAAAAGAAAAAAGAAAAAGAAAACCTGACAGGAAATGAATATTCAGACAGGGATAGCACTAGTACGAGCTAACAAAAAATATATATTCACGTCAGTCTGAAACATCAATATGAGGTAATATGAAGCAAAAAGAAGGAAAACCATGGCTAAAAACAGTCTAAAAATTTAGCTCACTGCTGCAGTACTGTTCTAGCCAGACCAGACACTATTCAAGAATTGTTCACCTATAGAAAAACCGCAGCACCAAAAAGGATTGACTGAGCTAAATTGAGACAAAATAAAATGAATTGTCCGGAAAGCAGAGTCTGCAGGGAAACTGAAAAACTACTGAACTGCAGACAGGAAACTAGCAGAACACTATAAGCTAAAGCTACTACTGCTGGACAGGCCAAAAGTGCTACCTGAAACTAAAACTAAAAGCACCAGAATAGCCACAAGATTTGAAAGACAGTCAATACTAAACCAGATGACCACTACACACGATTAACTGAGCAACTAGACTATCTAAGCACAGATACTAGCTTGCAAGAATTAAATACTAGATGAATATGTAGCAAGAAAGGGACGTTGCACAGAGATTTAATTCGCAAATTGCTACCTGGAAGTTGACTGCACTTTGCCAATCTGAAAAGCAAGAGTTCGGTTGTATTGCTCAATGGCTGCTACTACTGATATTGCTCAACTTGTAAAAATGACAGACCAAGATAAAACAGTCACGAGCGCAAGCTGCTAATAGAGCATGATCAGCCAGAAGAAAACACAGAAGATTAGCAGCACGATCAAATGAAGACTGAACTGGGAACAAAAAGCTGCTGGTGATTCTCTGAACTAAGCCGAACAATGAAATGAAACCCAGGTGGGCGATTCTCCCCACCTGGATTTCAGCCTTCAGTCAAAAAGAGAATGATATAGGAATAAACACTATACAACTGAGATTTCAAGCAAATCACAAGCACCATACAGGCAAAAAGATCACAAGCACCTTACAAGCACCAAGGAAAAAAAATCACAAGCACCATGTATTTGCTGCTGCAGTAACTGAACTTGTGGTAGATTGGATATGCTCCTACACCATCCGATCCTCCACTCAGTAGCTCGCATCCACAGGGCACTGCATATCCATAGCAGCAATAACTATTTCCTGATTTCCTCATCAAGCTCCCACAACGCTGACAATGACACACTTACAGTTGAGGAATCACATTTGCAGTAGCTAAATCACATTTACAGTTGCTGAATTAACAACTATCCTACTTCACTTTTTGGACCAAATACAGAAGTTGAAAAATCATGTCAAATACCATCATTACTTGCTAAAAATCAAACAAACATTGGAATGTCTGGTTCCTCTCTCTCCTTCCCTCCCTCCCTGGCTGCTTGCTTTGCTTCCCCCAAGCTGCAAGATCCCAAGGAAGCTGAGCCACCGACCACCTCGAGAAGAAGTGAACTAAAACTGGCAGCAGGAACACACGCAATAACTGAAAGTGCACACCACATCCACACACGCGCCTAGCGATGGAGTGACAACCATCGGCTTGCTTTCGGCGATGGCCATTGCCAACCCTACCCCATCTCCTTCGTCATGCGTACAAGACATCCCACACATCACCCTCCTCCACCTCGCCTAACATCATCCCCGCTTCGGTAACAAACACCGCTCCAATCAGCGCCCGGTCGCTCGTCGTCGGCCACGAAGAAGCGACAGCACACAACGCAAATCCAACACACAAAAGACAAAATCTTCGGCGAGACGACGCCCATCCAGGTGAGGCGAAAGCAAGCGACTTCATCCTCCCTGGATTCGAACCACAAATACATCAAACATACCATCAAATCCTAAAACAATTAATCAAACAACTACAGAACCAGATCTACTGAACCAATGACCCCCAACAACAGAGTTCAAATCAAGGGACAGCGCGCGCCGTACCAAGGTACCGGCCAACCTCTAGCAATGGCGCCCTGCGCCCTCGTCGTTGGAGACAGCCGCCGCCCGCGCTGCTCAGGAGAGCTCGTCTAGGCACGACCTATGTCGCCGCTCGGGGACCTCGTCCGATCACGACCCGCACCGCCACTTGGCGGACCTCGCACGGGCCCTCGCCGGCTGTGGCCATGGAGGACTGCCCCGCCATGGCCTTCGGTAGGTGGGCGTCGTGCCCGAAAATGTGCGCCGCTGCGCCTGGGTGAGAAGAGGATAGAGGAAGGGGAAAGGTTGCAACCGATCTCACCCACTGGAGAAGTGAGTCGATGTGTGGCCTTGAGGTCCGCATGGAGGTCCGTAGGTCAGAGAAATAAAACAGAAACGCCACATCGAACGACCCAGGAGACACGCGCGAGACGGATCCGACGGACAGAAAATCCATGTGTCAACCAACCAAAAAACACACATGTGTTGTATAGCATTCCTGAAAATAATTAGTGCGCATACTATATGCATCCGAAAAATGCAGCCATCAATGGAATACAACATCATATATATACCACGTGAACATAAAAAACATCTTAGAACATCATATGTATAATACGTGAACATAAAAAATATAATAGAACATCACATGTATACTACGTGAACACCACAAATACAACATAGAACATCATTCTATATTACGTGAACATCACATGTATACTGTGCGAACATCACAAAAAATATCATAAAACATCACATGTATACCATGTGAATATAAAAAAATTATAGAACATCACATATATAACACGTGAAAATCACAAAAAAATCATAGAACATCGCATTTATACTACATGAACATCACAGAACATGACATTATATACCACGTGAACATCGCAAAAAACATCATACAACATCACATTTATACTATATGAACATAGCATCTCATAGAATATAGAAAATAAAAAAACTTAAAAATAATAATTAAGTAAGGTAAAATAGAAAATAAAAATCTATAGAAAACATAAAGACAAAAAAGAAAAGTAAAAATAAAGAAATACAAAAAATAAAATAAAAATAAAAAATAAAAGAACAATGAAAAATGATATGAAATGAAAAAATAAACAAGAATAATAAAATAAATTGAAGAAAGGAAATTAAAATAATATGGAAATAAAAGAAAACAAAACAAAAAAGAAATGAAAAATATATAAATGAAAAATGAAAAGAATAATAAAAAATCACATAAAACAAAAAAAATATAAATAAAAATGAAGCACGAAAAGAAACAAGAAAAACACAAAAGAAAAGAAAAGAAAGAAAAAAGAAAACATACGTTTATAAAAAAAGAATACTTACGTACCTACCTGACGCAGTTAGAAATAAAAAATAAATTGAAGAAAAAAATAAAAAATAATAAGAAAAGAAAAGGAAATAAAAGAAAAGAAAAAAGAAATAAAATAAACATAAAAAAGAAAAGAATAATAAAAAATCTCATAAAACAAAAATTAAGCACAAAAAGAAAAAAGGAAAAAAAAGAATAGAAAAAAAAGAAAAAAAAAAAGAAAACATACGTACCTGGACGCTGCTCCGGTGTCTGAAATCCCGCGCCCAGCTGCGCTCGCTCGTGTGGGCCGCACTGCGTAGTGCGTACTGCTTCCCGCGCTGTTCGGCGCGTGGTTCCGGTCCGGCCGTTCGGACCGGATGATTTCCGGGAGCGATGTTATGTCCGGTTTCCATAGACTTCTGTGGGTTCGGGGTGGTGGTCATCTGATTTTGATAGTTGTTGTGCTTATTTCATCATGTAGAATATACTCATGTCACAAAACACGAAGGGGATGTAGCTCAGATGGTAGAGCGCTCGCTTAGCATGCGAGAGGTACGGGGATCGATACCCCGCATCTCCATTTTCTCAATTTTTTATTTGCTTCATTTGTCTCTTTTTTTTGGCGCACATTGCAGCATGCCAACATTCCCTCCTGTGTACACTTTGAGACTTCAAAAAACACACGTCATGTCACTGCAAATCACAGATTTCTAATCTTATGCTTTGCCACGCCGTCAGAAAAGAAATCAGCCTGTTCGCTTGCTCGTATCTGGCTTATAAGTCATGGCTTATCAGCTAACGAATAATATTTTTCTCTCACACCAAGTTAAAAAAGTCCCATCACGGGGTTCTGAGGAGGCCGTCAGTAGCAAACTTCACCAAATTGCAAAGCAGTATCCAAATGTTGATGCCATCGAATGGTCAAAGGATTGCCCGAAAAAATATGAAAGAGGCAAGCCCTTCCTACCAAACCGGGACATCCAGCGCCTACCACTTGGAATGAGAATGTTCCATGATTGGTACTTGCGTGTTCTCCCAACGAGCATAGATATCATACAAGCATGCTTTCCCACCGGCACATTTGGAAGCCCAGCCGGAAAAATTGTCTTTGACTTCAATGACATGCACACATGCTTTCACCTGGGAGAAATGGAGATGAATCTAATTCGCACGTGGTGCCTGTAAGTCCTTGTCCTCCCGATATGATATGAATGTAATCTTTGAATTTTGTTGTAACTAACCCACGCCGTGATTTGTAGAATGCAAGTGCACATTGTCAAACAAATACCAAGTGTGAAAGCCGGATATGTAGACTCTCAAGCTATAGCCCAAACAAATTTTAATTACCCTAAACGGTGGACACTGGATGCCAAAGAGCTAGCAGCTGTAAAGACTCTTCGGGAAAAAGACCACATCCGTAGTGCGAAGCTAAGGGAAGAGTCCCTTAAGGTTGTGGCATACATTGCTCTGGCTTTCAAAAATCTCCAACAACACTCTACTATATGGCTACCATACAACTTCGAGTAAGTTCAACTATAACTTAAAGCTATGTTCGATATATTTTATTCGATGTAAAAGAGCTTATCTAGTTCTATGATTAAATCCATGCAGCAACCACTGGATTTGTATAGCCGTCGATGTCGGGAAGAGCATGGCATGGGTCTTTGATTCAATAGATAAGGACCCGGCGACATACAAAGACTTCATATCGATTCTCAAGACGTATACATATCGACAATCCTCATTAGCTTATATGTCTGTATACATACTTGTAACGTTCACTTATGCATACTAACAAGTTGTATTTGCTAAAATAATTCGAACAGGGCATTTAGGTTCTATGTCTCTCATCATCACGGAAGGCATGATCCAGCGAGGAAGGAAAAGCTGGCTATAAAAACACTATATGCGGTAAGTGTAACTTACTTCTTCAGTACTCCGTTACATGGCTGTCAAAAGCATTACCTAATATTTTCATATGCAAAACACACAGTGCCCCAAGCAGAGGCCTGGAAGTGTACATTGTGGATACTATATATGTTCTATGATGAGTAACACCGGTGCCTACAGGAGACACCCCTTAAGGGTAAGTTTGAACCTCTTCACCCGTAGTATAAAAACTTCATAAATGATATGAAATACTAAACTGAAACTTGTTTTCTTGTAGTGGAGAGAAGAGAAAGGAATGAAAAGAGACCCATACAAGGATGACCAACTCTTAGAGCTCGTCGGCGACCTTTGCAACTTCATATTGGACCAGATTGTACACGTCAGAGGCGCCTACCATGATCGAGAGTCTGACTTAGGTACAAATCCTCAGTACCAACACCTTCGTGAGACTGAAAGGCTAGCTCTAGGACGTTGATAACAATATGTATGAAATTTGTATATTTAATGATGGATTGTATATATATATCATTACGAATTGGACTTGTAATTGTACTTTATATAATACTATTGTGCTTGTAGTCGCGTTCGGAACGTTGGTCGCGTGGCGTTCGGCAACGCGAACGCGGTTCGGAACGTTGGTCGCGGGGCGTTCGGCAACGCGGATGCTGGATGGAATACGCAGAAACAAACAGTTCTGGTCGAATTTGAATTGTAAATTTGAATTTTTTTTGGCGGGAAAACGTACTGTAGGGGCGGTTCTAGATTGAACCGCCCCTACAAACAGGTATTATAGAGGCGGCTGGCACTACAGCTGCCCCTACAAATAGATTTGTAGGGGCGGTTGGTTCTTGAGCCGCCCCTACAAATAGATTTGTAGGGGCGGTTCGTAATACCAGCCGCCCCTACAAATCGATTTGTAGGGGCGGCTCAATCACCAACCGCCCCTATAAATCGATTTGTAGGGGCGGCCTGGGAACCGCCCCTACAAATGCATGATTTGTAGAGACGGTTCGGTAGGGACGGCTGGCCAAACCGCCCCTACAAAGGGTTACCAACCGCCCCTAAAAATGCTTTTTGTAGTAGTGTCTTATAAGTCAAACCAGTCTAAACGAACATGGCGCTGACCAGTGACAATACTAACGTGTCAACGGTCTTGGATCAATGAATCTAGAAGCAAGCACAAACATTTTAGCTTAACGTATCAATTTATAACTGTAGTGTCTTGTATTTCTAGCCCTAAGCAGATAATTTCCGAATCCGACTTTTAAGGACATAAACTAGCTTTATGAATCCATCCGAATATGGATAATCCAGATCTAACAATACGTGGATGTGCGGAAGAATACGCCATTGGCAACATCTATTTTATGGATTTGGATTACTTGTAACTTTATATGGCATGTTCAGTATTTAAAATAGTTTTTTTTCCCGATATTCCTACACATATCTAGACTGAAATCATAAAGAGAACTAAAATTGCTTAATTAGATTTCTTCTATAACAAAATATGCATGTTACCTTTTGGGGCTAGTGTACAATTGTTAAGCATGCTTTGTCAATTATTAACAAGTATATTCTCTACATATGCAGATATTGGCCCCCTTTTTGGGAGTTTCTGCTAGATTTTGCTTCTCTAAAAAGCTCAAAAAACCAGTAGTTCCCCCAAGCAGACAAAAACCCCAAAGGTTGCACTTTGTACTAAAAGCAGAGAAACTCTCCCTGAGCAACTTCCCAAGCTTTTTCAGGAACCTTCTACGATTATTAAAATCACTCTTTATACCGGTTTCGTTTCATATCCCTTCCATTATTTCTAACATCAGAAAATCCCTACATGCGTATATGTTCCTCCGCTCCTAGTTCCAGAAAGGAAAGAGGATTAAGATAAAGGAGAGACATTATTAGCTTCATTATCTGCTCTAATATTGTCCATTTTCACACCTAGCCCCACAAATACAAAAATCTATCTAACTCGATCCCTAACTTCCAATTATAGATCATATCTTAACCTGTTCACATGTTTAGCATAAATAAAACTAACAAAAAGCAAAAGGAAAATTATCTGTTGTTACAAGTTCAAAGGAGTTGCTTGTAACTTGTAACTCATCACAGGGTGTCAAGTACCTAGTTTTGGGGTGGTGTATCGTTCCATTTTGATAGTTGTAGGACGTATATTCAGGGTTAAGAAACACATTTTCGTGAAAGTTGAACATTAACGAATAGACTTCGCGCTCACCTTCCATAGAAAGTAAAGAACATCTTGAGTTATTATTCATCAAATATCTCATATTTTGACAAAAAACACAAAGGGGATGTAGCTCAGATGGTAGAGCGCTCGCTTACGGGGATCGACCGCATCTCCAACTTAGAATATTTAATTCAGTTTTTTAACCAAATTTTTTTTATTTCAGTTGTTCCAACTGGGTGCTGTTTTTGCAACTGTGCAGCATGCTAGCAATAATGTTTGGAGATCTGTTTTTTTTTTTTTTTACAACAGAGATCTGGCGGTACGACTTACTAGTGTTTGGAGATCAATGAGCTGGAAAAGAAACCGTGTAACTGCAAGGTCACAGATTTCTAAACCTATGCTTTGCCATGTCGTCAGAAAAAAAAATAGAAAGCTAAACTGCTAGAGGCAATAACATGTCAACAGCCTCGGATCAATGAATGAATGTGGAAGCAAGCACAATTTTGGCTTAATGCATCAGTTTATAACGGTGCTGTCTAAAGCACTCTCAACAGAGGAATTATAAGATAGTTTATTATATACTTACTAAGTTAAGTAGACAGTATACATAGAAATAATACACCCAATGGTTGTTTTCTTCAAAATACTTTTTTTCCAATCACGTGTCTTCTCTCTTCTACCATTTACTTATCATATCTTGGTTCCCGCGTAAACATAGTTTATGGTATAATAAGAAATCATTTTATCTTCTCTCTTCCTTAATTTCAATACCACATCACCATTTTACTTAATTGACACCTTAGTTAATGACTATAGAAATTAAACAATCCTGAACTCTACATTATTGGACAACCCTTATGGCCCCAAGCAAGAGTAAAAGTACTACCGATAATTTCCAAAACTGACTTTTAAGGACATAAACTACTTTTACGAATCCATTCGGATACGATAATATGTATCTAACAAATAGGTGTATGTGTGGAAGGATATGTGATTGGCAACATCTATTTTGTCTTGTAGCTTTTATATGGATTGGTCGGTATTTAAAATACATTATATGATATTTCTCTGCCCAACACAACACAAACACATCCTTGGACTAAAATCTTAAAGTGAACAAAAAATGCTTTTTTTGTGAAACAAAAAATGCTTAATTAGTTTTTTTTATAACAAAGTTTACTTGTTACTTTTGGCTAGTGTACATATGTTGAGCATGATTTGTCAATTATTGACATGCAGTATGTTCTCCACGTGTGTGTCTCTCTGTTTATATAGTATATAACTGATTATTAAAATCCCTATCTATCCTAGTTTGGTTTCAGCTTCCTGCCATTTCTAACATCCGATAATCCATATCAGTATTTTCTACGCATTTGTGCATTATATCCTTCACTTCTAATCCGATAAGGGAAATAAGAAAATTAGAATATGGGAGAGACGTTATCAGCTCCCGGTCCATTTTCACCCCTATAGCCTAGGGATACAAAACACGACCTAAGCTCGATCCCTGAATACTTCCTCCATCCTGAAATATAAGGGATCAAAGATTCAAAATTCGTACCAAAGTCCAAAATACAAGATATTCTGGTCCTCAACCTCCTCTCTTCTCTGTCTTTTTGGCACGAAATACTCATATTCCTTTTAAACTTGGTGTCATCTACAAAACCAATTGGTAACTAAGGAAAGTAACGATTTAACTACTCTTTATGTCCTAATTAGTGAGGGACAAGGTGATCTTTTACCAAGCTCCTTATTTTGTGTGAAAATCGTTTAGATGTCTTATATTTCAGGACGGAGTGAGTACCGAATATAGCTCATATCTAACTGTAATACACAAAAAGATAAAATAATACTAACATAAGCAAAAGGAAAATTATATCTCTTCAAGCTCAAAGGAGTTGCTTGTACATCAGTGTACCTCAGTCATACACACACCTGCCCACGAAAAAAAAATTGTATACTACGTACTGTACATGAAAAAGAAGTCGCTGTCAATTATTCCTCTCGTTTCTACTGTAGAATCACAATGATGAACTAGCTAGCTAAGAGATGATTGATGAATGATGCGAAGCTAATCTTGGGACGGCGGCGGCGTCGCCTCCAACGACGGCAGGCCTTGCGTCATCTCGTGCGCCACCATCCTCCTGCTCCGGTTGATGGTGATGAGGCAGAGGCAGACGTGCTCCTCCAGCTCCTCCAGCTGCGCCCTGAGGTCCTCCTCGCACTCCGCCTCCTCCCTCGCCACCTCCTGCATCAGTGGGCGCTCGCCGCGGCCCCGCACCGCGATGCGCGCCACGCCGCGGCCGTGCTCCAGCTCGTCGTGCGCGCGGCGCACCATGCGGCTCACCGTGTCCAGGTCCCGCCCCACGATGTAGGCGCCGCGCGCCGCCGCGTCCACCGCGGCGCCCGCGCGCGCGTAGTGCTGCGGACTCACCCGCTCGGCGGCCCACCGCCGCACGGAGGTGGCCGGGCCGGCTCCCACAGCGGCGGCCGCGGCCCCGACGCCCACCACCGCGTGCGCGGCGAACACCACCGCGGCCACGACGGCGGCCGCGCACGCCGCCACGAGCGCCACCGCGGCCGTGCCCCGCGCCACGCGCATCGCCCGGGCCAGCCGCCGCAGCCGGCGCTGCGCCGACGCCAGGCGCGCCGCGAGCGGGCCGCACCGCCCGTGCACCTCTTGGAACCCCGCGAGCCGGCCCGGCGACAGCGGGTTGTCGAGGCGGACGTGCGCCGCGACCGCGTCCCTCGCGGCGGCGGGGTCGCTGCCGCTGCCGCCGCCGTCGTTGTCCTCCTCCAGCCGGTGGAGCAGGTGGCGGAGCGTCAGCTGGTGGCGCCGCGCCGCGCCGATGGCGGCGAGGAGCGAGGAGCACGCCTCGCAGGCCTCCTGCGTCACGTCGAAGTACTCGATCAGCAGCCTCTCGACGCGGCGCCTCCGCCGCCGCCGCCCCCGCCCGAGCACCTCCGGGCTGGGCTCCAGCACGAAGTCGTCGAGGACGGTGTACGAGCACGACTGCTCCAAGGCGGCGGCGGACGACGCCGCGTCGGGCCCGTTGTCGTCCTTGACGCCGCCGGACTTGGACGAAGATGAGAGCTTGAAGGAGGCTGACGAGAAGGTGTGCATGAGGTGGCGATGCGCGTGCGACCACAGGTCGAGGAAAGACTTGGACTTGAAGGCGCTGTCGTACTCCTCGTCGACGCCGAGCGGGCTGCGCGGCGGCAGCCTCGAGCTCTCCGGAGTTCTGCTGGAAGGGGTGGAGCTGCTCCTCTCCATGGTGTCATCAGCTGCAACGATGGATCAGATCAGAGTCAGAGTTTGAGCTGGAGATGAGACATGACTACAAGAGAGCGAGGGCAACAAGCAACAGAACAAAGCAAAGCAAAGCAACGTGCGTGGTACGTATATATGGACGACAGGAGAAAGCGTCAAGAAATGGTTTTTCTTAGTAAAGATTGTCGTTGCTTTACATGCAAGTAGGAGTAACAAGCTTAGCTTAGCTTAGCTAGCTAGAAAGACAAGTGTGCAGCATTATATCGACAGCAACTTTAATTTGCAGACGACAATCACTCAAGGAAATAAACACGCTTCACATTTCAAAGAAGGAAAAGAAAAACATGCTTCAATCTCAACAGTTTATTAGTTTTGTAGCCTTTGCATATGAAAGACTATCCTATCTAGCTTGACCATGTGTGGAGTGTGGACTATACATGCATGCATCAAATTCTCACACTCAACTAGTCCAAATTAAACATGTACAAAAACAGAGTCCATTTTCGTAACTCAATTGAATACACTGCGTGTTTAATTATCTTGCAGTTGTGTGTGATGAAAACATTATTATCATAAGATCGAACTTATCAACAATAACACATGTGCATTAAGACAAAAACGTTCCTTCAAAGGATAAAGACTGCTAGCATTTTGCCGGGCACAGAACATGCATGGGGAGAAATTAAACCAGAACAGTTCATGGCCAATTTTGTGTGTGTAAAGTTCATGGCCAATTAATGGGAGCATTTCCAATAGTTTTATTAATTAATTTGGTAAATGAAATAGCAGCATTGCTAAGAGAACAATCAATATTTGCTAAAAAGAACTATAAATTGGCAAGCCATAGTAAGATGCATGAATGCAAGGCATGCATGTACGCTTTGATATAAACTTACGAGTTCCGATCCCAAAAATGGATCTGGATGATGAAGATGAATATGACGAAGGTGATGGTGATCGTCTCATTTTGACGCACTGGCTCAAACAGAACAAAATTGTGCTATCACTGTCTTGTATGGTCAGTTTGTTCTCTCAATCTAACATAACTCACAGCAAGTTTGATTGTCAAAGCAGCACCTATAAGACTCCCTCTGTAGCTTTGTATAGCGAACTTGAATTTTTTTTCAAATGAATTTGTGGCCTTCCCCTTATATAGGATGGGATCCAGGAATGTGGAGAGAGAGAGAACGAAGAGAAGCTCTTGCAAGGCAAGAAACAAAACCCACAAGCCACCAAGAGAGAGCTGGCTTCTTTCTGGTACAGACTCAAGGGAAAAAGGATAGAGCAACACGGCAGAAGAGACACGGAAGCACACAACATTCTAGCACATGTGACTAGCTATTAGGGCACAATGTGGACATATCATCATGTTGCTTGGGTAACATTATTGTTGTGTCCATATCTCTCGAGCATTTGACATGTAATCGCGAACGGTGATTTCACCCGCGCACAGATAGGCCACAATCTGGAACTTTGTTCCATTATCTAAAGAAAAACAGATAGGCCAAAATGAAACGAGTGACACGCGGATGGACAAGTAGGAAAAAAAAGACGTGCACGACACGCAGATGCAAGGATAAGATGAGTGAGTAATGTTTAAGGAATTTCCCCTTTCCTTACCTCTCATTCGAGAAACGAAACCAATGTATGTATACATATTCGTACAAACTAGGGATGTTTGTTGAGTAGACGCAATACGCGAGAGTCCGAAATGTTCTAACTTGTGGCCTCAAAAGGGGAAACAAAAATGTTGGCGATCCTCGTGTCTACCAATTTTTGTAACCATAACAAGTTGTTGATAGACATTGTGTACCCATACGCAACTGCCAACGATTGAACAACTCTCGGTGAAGAACCGTGGATAAGGAGAAAACATAACAAATGTTGTTGTTTTTGCCCTTAAGCGCATATGCATGCCCCAGCCATGTGCATCAATCAATATGTGAGACTTTATATAGATTGATTGACAACATAAGATTGGGCATTGCTAGATTCATTAATGGCAGAAGAAAGTACTTTGATAACTCATAGTGGTAACTCTTTCCGGTGTAGCTGACTGACGAGATCCTAACATAGGGGCATGTTAAGCATCGAGATCAAAGGTTTCCGACCAAGAAACCCCTCGGCCGCCCCTTCCAGTATTGCCGGGGGCTCGGGGGCTACACCCCTCGGGTGCGCAAGCGCGCACCCTCCGGTCAAGGAAATGGGTCGAGCCCGAGCACGCTCGCCATCTCTGCTCGAGGCTTGGGGGCTCACCCGAGCCTCAGGCTCCCGATCGACGGAAGCCTGGACCCGATCCTTGGCCCCCTCTTGGCCTTCGGCGCTAGAAAAGGCCCGGGCCAGAGACAGGTGCCCGAGCCTCCAAGGCTCGAGGGCTCCTCAGCGCTGCCCAGCAGGCGTGGCCCTGTCAACCGCTCCTACGATAGGGTCACGCATGAGGCGTGACACAAGAAGACAAACTCCTCCGCTGGCTTCAGGGGCTCAAGGGCTTCCGGGCCTGCGCCTCAGCCCCTTAAGACTGCTGCCTTCGCCACCAAGAAACCTCCAAAAAGATGCACCTAGTAGAGGCCGGTCCACAAGCCAACACAGCCTGACACTCAGCGTGTCAGAACAGAGCAGCCGGACGACACCAGGGCCTTCTTCGGCTCCACGACAATGCCAAGGTCCACACGATGCTGCTGCAAGACCCTCCTGGACTCCGGCGCATGTAGACTATAGGCTAAACCCCACAAACCGTCATGTACCCGACCTACCTCGCTATATAAGGGGAGGTCGGATCCTAGAGGGGGGAGGATGATTCCAGACGGGACGATCCGAGACAGATCATTCGAGTCCTCACCAGACAGCTCGAGCTCTGCACCGAGAGCAGAGCCACCACAAGAGGAGCACCGAGAGCTCCTCCCCTGCTTCCATCATCTTCCTCCTCTCCGACGAGGGGGAAGGCTCCCACTGACGGCGAGGTCTTTAGGATCATCACCGAGCGATCCCCTACAAAATCTCTCTCTTACACTATGTTGTAACCCTCCGATTTTGGGTGCTCTCGAGTATAAGGATCATCAGCTGCTGGACGTAGGGCCCCGATAACCTGAACTAGGCTAAACCGTGCGTCATCTCTGTGTCTTTTGTGTTCTTGAGTCCACCCGAGCCACCGGAGACACACACTCAGTGACACCCGACGAACAACAATGCTTGCCGCGGTTTCAACCCTGTGGCACTTACATATATACATACTCGTACACATGGAGAAAAAGAGAGCAAGATAGAGCGCGCGCTTGGCTAGTGTATAGTTTACTCCTTTCGTCTTAAAATAAATTAATTTTTAAAATCACCGGAAGTCAAACTATCTTAGGTTTGACAAAATTTATAGAAAGATGGTGTATGTACCAAACATCTATGACATGAAATAAGTACATTATGAATATATATATATATATATATATATATATATATATATATATATATATATATATATATATATATATATATATATATATATATATATATATATATATTTCATGATGTTACTAGTGATACTAATCTAGTGCCATACATATTGATGTTTTTTTATTATAAATTTGGTAAGACTTAAAATGCTTTGACTTAAGACAACTCGTAAAAGTTGATTTGATTTAAAATATAGTTTGACTTAAGATGACTAAAAGTTGATCTAATTTAATTAGGAGGGAGAGAGAGAGAGTAGATGAATAACAATGTGATCATATGATTTAGGACCCTGGCTGCTAGTTGAGTGGACCTAACAATAACGCATGCGAACAGACAGCAGACGTATGTGACGAGACGATGCAGCATCCGATCCGATCGGCCCGATCCCATTCACAGCACCGGCCAGCAGCAGCAGGTTTGGTTCCAGCCGGCATTGCCGGGCGGCCGTGTGCCGCGCTGATAGATACTCCCTCCGTCGAGGTAAAATGCAATTCTCGCTTCCCAGCACTTAAACAGTTTAAACTCTGACTAAATTTATATAAAAAATTTTGTTTGAAGACATAAATGTTAATATTATTTATTATAAACTCAGTCAAACTTAAATTATTTTAACTGACATGGATCTTATAATTGCATTCTTTTCTTAACGGAAGCATTATGAATGCTACGATACGTACGCACGCAGGCACGAAGCCGTATCATGTCGCCGTCACTATTAGCTAATGTAGTCGCGCACGGCCGCCGCGTTATTCGTTGGCCGCGTGCCTTCTGCCGCCTCTAGTCGATCTCTCTCCGCCGTCCACGCCAACGACCGGAGTATCGGGACCGACCGGAAGATCGGAGTATCCGGACCGGTAGATCGGTTTCATGGAAGGGAGGCATAATTAAAAGGAAGCGGCAGATCCATGGACCATGGAGCTGAGCAGATCATGCGCGCCGCGTCGGCGATCAACATCGATAGATCTGCCATTCTGCCCTGCCCTGTAAACGTGTGGCTCCGATCCGCGCCGTACGTCGTCGTAGTCTAGGCCAGGCCAGGTCAGCTCCATGCCTCTTCATGCATGCATCGTTACGTACGTTCGGGGTGGTGCCGTGGTGGTGACTGGTGAATGATTTTAGACCTAGCTAGGCCAGGCGGGGCCATAGCTAGCTAGCACTGCACGTTCACGCAACCGTGGCTTCCCTAAACTCGTTGTTCGTCGCTCCCTCTAGTTGTTATTATTACTGCTTGCGTGGCAATTAATATCGATATGATATAGTACTAACTCAATACTATAATAACTTGCTTCTTCTTCACTATACGTGCGAACATACTCTAGTTCCTTCTTCAATTTGGACTGGGGGCCGTTATTAGCCCGTGACCATGATTAGTTTTAATATAATGCCTTGATCGAGAGACTAATAACTACACTACCAAACAGCATCTTCAGCAGGACCTCTATTTGACCTCCTACTCTCCCGCCGCCCCTTGCGCCTCCACGAGCCCCGACGCCGGACCGTATCTCGTCGCCCCTTGCGCCTCCACAAGCTTCGACGCCGTTCGTCCTCTGGTGCGCCTCCAGCAGCCCCGGCGCCGTCCGTCCTCCTTACGAATTGAATGATGCAATTTTCTGTCCAAATTTATGTTATTTTCTTGTTATTGGTTTGCAATGGATTTCGAAGGCACATACACAGAATTGTTGTCGGAGGACACCCCCATTGATTCAGTTCCAATGTCTGTACCTGTTCAATCCAAGCCCCTCAAAAGAACAGCAAACTTCACACAGGACGAAGATGTCCAATTTTGCATATCTTGGGACAGTGTGAGCTCTGATCCAATCATTGGCAATGAGCAACCGAGCAAGGCATATTGGACAAGAATCACGAAACACTTCCATGCCAACAGGACCTTCGAGTCCGATAGCACTAAAAATTCACTTGAGCATTGATGGTGTACAATTCAGGAGGAGTGTCAAAAATTTCAAGGAATATTTGAGGCTGTGGAGCGTCGACACCCGAGTGGAGTTCCATACCAAGAGCATGTAAGTTTGTTGTATGTCGGTCAATTGTGCAATATTGTCATATGTGCAATCTTGTTAACCCATTATTTTATTTTGAATGTAGTTATTGGAAGCAAAACTCGCCTACTCAGGTGGAAAGAAGAAAGGATTTTCTTTGCTTCATTGCTGGCTCAAGGTGAGGAGCTCGCCTAAGTTCCAATCACTTAATCCAAAGGAGAAGAACAAGGCTACCAATGCCAAGAAGCAAAAGACTAGCAATGCCACACCATCCAATCCAATCAATATTGATGAAGTCGAGGCTGAAGAAGGTATGGGAAGCCCACAAACTCCTGGATCTTCTCAAATATCACAAGGACAAAGGCCCATTGGAAGGAAGCGTGCAAAGGAACAGCTCAAGAACAAGGGAGGAGATGGTGGTTCATACAAGAATGTAATTGAGGAATTGCTTGTTGAGAAGAAAGAGGAAAGGAAGATGAAGGATTTAAGGTGGCAAGAGGCTAAGACAATCCAGGAGCGTAGGATATCAGTTGATGAGAAACAGTTGATGTGGGAATAAGAGCAAAAGATTATGTTATGTGATATTAACACTTTAGATAGTGTAGAGCAGAAGAATTATGTGTTGGCAACGAGGGCTCAAATCACGGCACAGAAGATGGCGGAGTTCTCCCAAAGCCTTGGTGGTTCCAGTGGTGGTAGTCGTGCTGCAGAAGATGATGGTCTTGGTGGCGACGCATCTATTTGAGCTTTGTTTTATTGTGGTCCAATTGTTGACATTGAAAACTCTGTCGTCGTACTTTGTTTAAGTATGTTTGAACTTTGTAGTTTCCTACTTTGATTAATTATGTTCGAACTATGTGCTTTATTTGTGGTTCAAATATTTTTGGTTAAATTGTAGAGGAGAAATGGAGATAATAGAGGGCCAACATGCATTTTTTGAGAAAATAAAATAGGGGTCTGTTTTAGGTAGTAAAAATATGTAGTCTCAGAATAGGCGGCTACCTAAACAGAGAAGTATGGATCTGTTTTAGGTAATATTGCTGGAGATGCTCTTAGGCCCCGTTTAGCAGGGCTTCACTTCACTAGTGAAGCCATTTTTTTTGTTTCAGCTCCACGAACAGTTCCACCGGTGGAGCTAAAGCGGTTTTGGTAAACCGTTTGGCAAAATGGCTTCCCTGTGAGAGCATGTTTTTAGGGGCCTGGAGGAGGAGCCGGGAGAAGCCACTTTTTTTTGGCTTCATCCCACCCCAAATCACTGTGAGAGCATGTTTTTAGAGGCTTCACAAGTGAAGCTATTTTACTTTACCCCGTTTGGTAGAAAACGGCTCCAAACGGCTCCTGAAGCCGGTGAAGAAAACCTTGCCAAACGGGACCTTATTATATCTATCCATGCATGCCGGCCGGCTGCATGTTGCCCGTCAGTTTATTTGTGCCGCGCTTGCCCGCGTCCGCAATTAACTACCGACCATGTCTACATGCATATGATGCATATATATCGCGTATGCCCTCAAGGCAAGCAAAACCTACATATATACACCGTACCCATCAAAATTTCATATTTTGTGTGGCTATTATTATTCAACCCTAGCTCTAATAGTGTTTTTGTGTACTAGTTATATACACAGAATGTCAGCAAAAAGCGAACCTCGCTCAACTGGTAGCCCTTGAACCTTGGCAGCTGACAAATTACCTACTCCCTCCGTTCTAAATTATAAGTCATTTTAACTTTTTTGGAGAGTCAAAGCATCTCAAGTTTGACCAAATTTATAAAGAGAATTACAAAGATTTATGACATCAAATAGGTATACTATGAAAATATAATTAATGAAAAATCCAATGATACTTATTTGGTATCATAAATGCTATTGTTTTATTATATAAATCTGGTCAAACTTAAGATGCTTTGACTCTAAAAAGTTAAAATGACTTATAATTTTGGACGGATGGAGTAAAATATAAGTATTATGTAAGATTATGCCATTAACTTATCCCATTTTTCAAGTTTACTTCTAAATTTATGGCTTATTTATAGATATGGGAGAACGTTGGGTGATAATCTAATTCACTTGTTATACTCTTCAAGACTTCACTATTAACTAGTAGCCATTACTAATATAAAACGATTTTAGGACACATGTTTGGTAGCTATTGATACTTGATAATCATGTGTATATTTGGTTAGACTGAAAAACGAGGGTACAACTATTTTAGGAAAGAGAGAGTACTTTTCATATGCATGTTCTGCTTGTATGTTGGGCCGGCATCCGGCACTGATCTGGCTGGTCGAGTCGAATAACATGCATGCATGCATGCATGCGGTTCTGCATATATCTGCACACGTACTGCATGATACTTGTCTACACCGATCGAGGGCTGGATGATATAACACATGATCGGCTGACATGATCTATAGCTTGTTAGAATCTGGCTGCAAGGGAATCTCTTTGCAATCGTCACCGTACCACACCAAACACACGTTGGATGTAGTTGATGACATGGCCGTGACGACTTGAGGTGACACTGGGAGTATTAGTTGCTGACATATGGCAAGGGCCCTGATGACAAGTCAGTGGAGAGACAGCTGAAGGCAGAGATGCTGGGATCTAGATGACAGCTGATTACCATTTAATGATACTTATTTAATATGGTATAAACACTACGCTAGATTTGAACATCACCGTCGGTCTCATCACTGCCGGATTTATGAGAACCAGCAGTGATGTACCTTCACTACCGGTTATGAGCTCGAAAATGAGAAAATGATTGGGGCTGAGCTAAAACCGGCAGTGAAACACCACATCACTGTCGGTTTGTGGCTTGAACCGGTAGTGTTTTGGCAGCCACTCATCACTGCCGATTAAAGCCATAAACTGGCAGTGATTGGGCTCTATCACTGTCGGTTCTAGCCAAGAACCGACGGTGATAAGCCTACAGCACAAAAGGCTGCAGCCGTCCTCTTCTTCCTCCTCTGTTCCATCCTGAGAACAGAGGCGCGCGTTTGGGCCCTTCCCTCCATTGTTGCGGCTGCTTTTCACCATGAAGCTAGCGCTTGGATTTTAAAGAATGGCTTGATCTTTTTGCTTTAAAGTTAGTAACAAACATCTACTCCTTTGATTTAGTTGCTTAATTAGCTTCGTTTTGATGGCTATATTGCTTGATTCTCATTCTAGTTCTTTCTCCATTCTAGAGAGCACTTTTCCAATTGGACATTTGTGCAAGGCTAAACAATGTGGTGAATCTATCATCCAAACGGTTGGTGTCTATGAACACATTTAAATTCGTGGCTAATTATTCCATGGTGATCAAGATCATCATTGTTAGTATGTGATGCTATAATTAGTTCTTAGAAGTAGAGTAGAATAGTTGTTCTTCAATATTGTGCAATAATTGTTTTTTACTACGATTTTCAATTTACAGGGCTGGGGCTACCAATTTCAATTTTCTAATAATTAGTGTACAATAATGTTTTTCAAAAATGAAACTTTCGAGCTACAATTGTTGTTCATGAAGCTCGATTTCTTATTAATTCTTTGTAATTACTGTCTCAGTATTTTTTTTGTGCAGAGATGGATCGAGAGTGGATGCATTTGTCCTGAACGGATAAGCGGTACATGCATGGCGTCAGCTAGTTTATCACCGATGCCAAAGCCCATGCTGGGAATGGGAACCATTCTTCTACCCATGCAAAGATTGCAAGAATCAAAGGAACTTTCGTCAAATTGAGTCTATACGATCGCACTTGATTACCAGGAGATTCTTGCCAAACTATACGATATGGACCATGCATGGCGAGGTTGGTGTGAATGTTCTGCAGGAAAACGATGATGATGTGGACATGCCTGATATAGCCATCCACGATGGTGACGAGGAACCCGGTGTCAACACGGAACCTATGCCCATAGTTAATAATGTGTTTAGGAACACGCTAGCTGACGACACCGAGGATAACGATGGCATTTCTCAGCTGCTACGTAATGTAGAGACCGAATGTCTTAGTGAAAGACAGCTGAGAAAGCTAGAGAAAATGAGACAAGATGGCAAAACACCATTGTATATGGATTGTCCAATGAGCAAACTAGAAGCCGACATCATGCTGTTAGAGTTCAAATCGACAAACGGATTGAGCGATAAAGGCTTCGATCAGTTGTTAGGTATAATAAGGAAAATGCTTCCAGAAAAAATGAGTTGCCAGAAAAGACATACTTGACCAAGCAAATGATCTGCCCCTTCGGCCTCAAGGTTGATAAAATCCACGCGTGTTCCAATGATTGCATATTATACCATGGAGAAAAATACAAAGACTTGGACAAGTGCCCCAAATGTGGAGCTCCACGGTACAAGGAAGGGCCGTCAGATGAGGGTACCAAGACTAGAGGAGGTCCCATAAAGGTCGTTTGATATTTCCCTATAGCTCCCCGGGTGCATAGGCTGTTTGCATGTGCAAAGTCAGCCAAGCTGTTGCGCTGGCATGGCGAAGAGCGTAAGAAAGATACAATGATGAGGCACCCCGCCGATGGGCATGACTGGAGGACTGTCAATACTATGTTCTATAAGGACATCGGTGGAGAGGTAAGACACCTTTGGTTTGTCATATGATGCTTTTAACGGCTCTCTAGTAAACCAATTCATTTGTTGAGGTGCAAGTTTACAATACATACTAGAGCTAAACGAAGAATTACAAGCAGTGAATTAATTGGTTCTGTCCTGAACCTATCGGACGTGTCCGGTATTACTATCGGACGTGTCTGGTATGGCCAGGGACAGAAAGAAAGTGTTTGTGTTCTGCGTATTCCGGACGTATCCAGTATTGTAGGAACCAGAACACTAATTGGATAAGCAACTGAGTTTTTGACCCATATATTTTCATATATTCTCAATTTACTCAGAAGCTTGTGGTTTACCAAAACTAAGTGGATTGTGAGCATCTCTTATACTCAAATTTACGTATGGCAAATTATTTGGTTGTGGTTCAAAATAGAAAATTGTCTCCCAAATTCTTAATAGAATAAAGTGCTTGTTGAAAGTCATTCAAATAACATGAGGCACTTATTTAGGGGGTGCTAAGTTTCTATTTTTCACCATTGTGGACTAACAAATTTATGTAGCATTCTTTGTAGTTCTTTGGATGAAAATGTATCTAGCATGATTATTTGGCAATTGAGGTCAACATAAAGATCATTATGCTATTTATCTTCTTAGTGGTATTCTTGTGGGCTCAAGGCAAAGGTATGTGTTTACATACATACATTGTAAGTGCATCTAAGGCCCTTTATATGTTAGAATGTGCATTTGTGTGACATAGGAGAGATATTTTTCAAAACCCATAACTAGCATGTGTAGGTGGTGTGAATTTGAAAAACTATTTGAATCTTGGTCGTTGTGACCTAGCCTTGTCATGTGATGATTATAGCTCTCCTTGATTGTTTGATTGGCTAATCACACATGACATGGCTTTCTTAAGTCCACAATCTACTATGTCTCTCTCTATCTCTCTCAAGTAAGCGAAATCTTGTATATGCCAAATATTTGGAAAAGAGAAAATCAATTTATGGCATTGGATAAGGAAAGTGATGATACTCGGTTTGGATCAAGATTATATACCTTTTTGGACTGAGAAATAACAGAAAAGGGGATTAGAAGAGAGAAAACACTTTTTGGAATTATTTTAGCCAGCCCGTGTGTACCGGACGTGTCCGGTATGAGCGGGACTATAAAACTGAGCGTACCCCTTTGGCCTAGACAGGCTTGTCTCCTTCCAACTAACCCAGCCACCGACTTCTTCCTCACCTAGGGCGATCGAGGACTTCACCAAGAAAAAGGAGAGAAGGAGATCGCATTGGAGAAGGCTTGCATCAAGATTGAAGGCCCGGGGATTTGGATTTCTCATCGCCTTCTCATCTCTTCTCTCAAGGTACCCTAATCACAGACCTCATCCAATCTACATGGTCAATGCATGATTTTGAAATTCCTTCGATCAATATGCTGCATTAGTGATATAGAAGCAATGCCCAAAGTTTGGAATTGATCCATGATGGTTTGAATCCAGGAACCCTGGTTAGGGCTGCTGGACGCCCATATCGGACGTGTCCGGTATGCTGCCAGACGTGTCCGGTATGGCCCAATAGAGCAGACCCTCTGTTTTCCTTTGATTCAATCCAATCTTAGAATTGTATATTAGGCATAGTTTCTTCTGTATCTATGTTTTGCAAACCTTGTGACAGTGGTGTGTCGAGGTGATTGTAAAACCTTAGATAAAAGAATCTATGTCTAATTACAATTCGAGAATAAGCTATGGGCATGTATCTAAAATTCTATGGAAATCTTTGGATATAGGATAACAGCCATGAGTGGACGATAGGAGCCGAGGTCTAAGCACAGGCATGATCCTGCACTTGAAAAGTACAAGAAGGCGAGACAGGAAATGCATCCTGGATTCAAGCCGACCAGCAGGAGGTCTACCAGGGCTACCTCTAGTGCAGCAGCTCAGTATGCAGAGGGGTCAGGGAGCTCTTCTTCTGACACTGACACTGATGAGTTCAGAGTGGAGTCTAGAGAAGAAAGAAAGAGGAAGAGCACTGACAGAGGATCAGATGGTGATAGCTCAGATGAGGAGCAGGAGATTGAGGAGGAGGAGCCAGTTCCTCCAGTTTAGCACCAGCCTGGTCAAGGGATGCATTATGGTCTCCTTAAGACACGTTTGCCCAATGTGCTCTCTTATGTTCCCAGAGTTGACTACAGGGGAAAGGGTATGACCAGGAAAGCTAGAGATGAGCGAAGGGTTGATCTGAGAGGCTTACCTAAGGTTCAGTATGATCACCGCTTCTAGACAGCTTTTCACCTTGACTTCTACTCTAGTGTGATTCTCACTAGGAACCCAGTTATTGCCAGGTCTCAGTGGATTGACTGGCAGTATGTTAGAGAGTTGTAGAAGGCCTTAGTTGATCATGCCATTGCTATTTGCCAGCGCACTGGGGTTTATGAGATCATGGAGTTCCAGCATGACTAGAATACAGAGGTAGTAGCTCAGTTCTATGCTACTCTATTCGTTGAGGAGGATGAGAGGCGGATGCACTAGATACTTGAGGGCCAGTGGTACAGTGTTGACTATGATGTATTTGCCGCCCAGCTTGGCTTCTCAGAGGATGATCTCCAGAGGGACAGGATCCACACCGAGCAGGTGTTACCTCCTGAGCAGCTCGCCTACATGTACCCTCTAGGTGGTGAGAGAGGAGTAGTGGGCAAGGTCTAGGTCTTCACCCTACCTACAGATACCTGGATAGGATGTTCAGGAAGACTATTAACTACAAGGGTGGAGACAAGGGCAACATTGCAGATTATTCTAGGAACCTACTCCACAGGATGGCACCTGATACTCGGCCCTTCAGCGTATTTGACTTCATTTGGTCAGAGATCAGGAGTGTGGGAGAGAGGCCACTTAAGGGATGTGGATTTGCTCCCTATATCATGTATATGATTGAGTAGGTGACAGGGCACACATTCGAGTATGACAAGATTCACAAGGCCCTGAAGATTATTGCAGATCTGCCTGAGACAGGGTTACCTCCAGTAGGACCAGGAGGAGCAACAGCAGCACCAGAGGCAGATGCACCTGAGAGTGGTGCACCAGTAGGAGCTTCACCTCCACCACGTGCTCCTTCATGTTCTTCTTCACGCCGTGACAGTCCTCCCTCGCCTATCCGTAGGCTCTTCAGCTCCATATTCGGGATGTGCCGAGACATCTAGACTCGTCAGCAGAAGGAGAGGGAGGCTAGGAGGAAGGATACTTGAACCTTGAAGCAAATTGCTTCTAGGCTTGAGCTTGATCCTCCTAGGTCTCCACTATCAGATGAGGCAGCTAGTGAGCCTGAGACTGAGGAGCAGCAGCATGGCAGATACGATAGAGAGTATGCTGAGTTCCTTCAGAGACAGCAGCAGCAGGCACCTGAGCACCCTAACACTATACCACTTTAGGCTCCTGTGCCTACTCACTCTTAGCCACATCCCAGTACTACAGACGACTATGCTTCAGATTGGTGGAGTGACCTCACAGGTGGTGGCGGCTACTACGGGTCTGGTGGCTATGACCTGTCTGGTGCGGGTGGTTCTCGTCCAGCCGGTGTTACACGCTCAGATGATGAGGATACTGGTAGAGATGATGATGAGTGATCTCAACTTTCAGTGATAGCTTGTAGCCCCTTTGTCCTTAGTATGTCATTGTTGGACCTTTATGGTGATAGATGACAAAGGGGGAGAGAGAATGATTAAAGCTTCAGGATAGTTTCATTTGCTTATCTTTGTACCTGAAGATATGTACTACAAGCTATAGTTTCTTATTTTTGAGCTTCATTGATGTATCTTGGATTTGAGATAGATTGTATCATGTGAGAGATGAGACTTACTTATGCTTTATCTATGTATCTCTTGAGACATGATCTTTTTTATATATTAGTGGCTTGTGGACTTGAGAAAATGTGTAATGAGTGCTATGTGTGAATTACATGTGTTATATTTATTTTTATAAGGACTATGCATGCTAGAATGAAAATATTTGATGTGATGCCTTTATATTTATTCTTATGTGATATGTCTTGTCATATGCATCATGGTTTCACTTTGTCACACACACATGCACCCCATGGATCCAATGATTTAGGGGGAGTCTCCTATATGTTTTAGTATGTGCAATTGACATTTTAGGTCATTTTGTGAATTCTAATCTTAAGCACATATTAAGGGGGAGCCTCTCATAAATCATTGAACCTAAAAGTTTAAATGTTTATATTCTTTTGTAAGCTTTAATCAAGTTGTCACCAATCACCAAAAAGGGGGAGATTGAAAGTGCATCTAGCCCTTTAGTGGGTTTTGGATGATTGAATGACAACGTGATTAAAGGACTAACCCGTTTGCTAAGTGTGGACAGGTAATAGGTTATCTCATAGGTACTTAATGAAAGCCAAAATGATGTGTTGTTGTGTAAACAATCTAGTTCAAGCACAAGACAACAATGCAAATGGAATTCATGCAAAGGCTTAATTATTGTGGGATTTCCATGTACTATATGAAAGCAAGCTTGTAAGAATTAATTAATGAGACGTAAGGGATTGCATATGGATTGGTCTCATATTTGAAGCTTGCTAAATTGAAATGAAAAAGATAACAATACATGAATGGATGATTCAACACAAGATGTGACTTGATGGCTTGAGATGGTGAAGATATCAAGGAAAGGCTTTGAGGTACTAAGCAAGGGTGAAGGGCAAGCGACGGCTTGGCGGCCGAAGAACCTAGCTAGGGTGAAGAAGGAAGTACTTGCATTTAGTTGAGGTACTAATCAAGCTATGATGTTCATGTTTATGTGGAGGATCAAATCATTATTGGAGTGTTTGATGAAAGTGACTTGATACATTTGGGATTATTCAAATTTGATGAATGGAATCAAGTCACATGCTCAAGATGGCTATGCTCAAGTGAAAAGATCAATATCAACATGTTAGCACCCTTACTTGATGAAGATTGAAAGAGACGGCATCAATTCAGAATAGATCAACTCAAGTGGTATAAATTCATTTTTCCTTTTATCTTGAGTTTAATAGGTATGCCGTACTATTAAGAGGGATGCATCATGTTGATAGATAATGTTTCATAAGTGCTCAAGCCAACGCATGTGAGTTTTGAGTATTTGAGCGACAAAAGAGCTAACTTTATTTTTGCTGGTCTGGCAATACCGGACGTGTCCGGTATCATACCGGATGTGTCCGGTATTTACCCAACAGTGGTAAAATTGTTGTTCTCGGGTTGGTTCGTCGGGAGTTCCGACGTTAGTCGGGAGTTCCGACGGTCGGGAGTCCCGGCAAAGGGTCGAGAGTTCCGACGTCTCGCACTTTAACTGACTTGGAGGGTTCACTGTCCTGGTCATACCAGACGTGTCCGGTATTCATACCCGACGTGTTCGGTATGGATGGCCAGAAGCCAACGGCTAGTTTTCAAATGCCTTGAGGGTCGGGAGTTCTGACGTGAGTCGGGAGTTCCGACGGTCGGAAGTCCCGGCATATATCGGGAGTTCTGACAGCTCGCTTGCCCGCGTCCGCAATTAACTACCGACCATGTCTACATGCATATGATGCATATATATCGCGTATGCCCTCAAGGCAAGCAAAACCTACATATATACACCGTGCCCATCAAAATTTCATATTTTGTGTGGCTATTATTATTCAACCCTAGCTCTAATAGTGTTTTTGTGTACTAGTTATATACACAGAATGTCAGCAAAAAGCGAACCTCGCTCAACTGGTTGCATGCGTATATAGTTCAGTACAATATATAGCTTCACATATCAGTTGTTCCCCATTATATATTGCCTAGTGCTTACATAATCTTGGAGAATTTAATGTCTCACTGTGCCTCCATACCATGGTGCCTTTGTTTTTTTTTATCTCGGTACTACATAAGCAACCACCACTAGAAATGGGCATTCTCAATCCACTGGCAGTCGCTTTATACCAAGACCGCCAATGTGGTCCTCTCGAGCGCTCGTTGTTAATTATCTTAGACCTTGAGCTATGGCATATATTCATGCCAACATGGCCTTTCCATTTTGGTAGCCCTTGAACCTTGGCAGCTGACAAATTACCTACTCCCTCCGTTCTAAATTATAAGTCATTTTAACTTTTTTGGAGAGTCAAAGCATCTCAAGTTTGACCAAATTTATAAAGAGAATTACAAAGATTTATGACATCAAATAGGTATACTATGAAAATATAATTAATGAAAAATCCAATGATACTTATTTGGTATCATAAATGCTATTGTTTTATTATATAAATCTGGTCAAACTTAAGATGCTTTGACTCTAAAAACTTAGAATGACTTATAATTTTGGACGGATGGAGTAAAATATAAGTATTATGTAAGATTATGCCATTAACTTATCCCATTTTTCAAGTTTACTTCTAAATTTATGGCTTATTTATAGATATGGGAGAACGTTGGGTGATAATCTAATTCACTTGTTATACTCTTCAAGACTTCACTATTAACTAGTAGCCATTACTAATATAAAACGATTTTAGGACACATGTTTGGTAGCTATTGATACTTGATAATCATGTGTATATTTGGTTAGACTGAAAAACGAGGGTACAACTATTTTAGGAAAGAGAGTACTTTTCATATGCATGTTCTGCTTGTATGTTGGGCCGGCATCCGACACTGATCTGGCTGGTCGAGTCGAATAACATGCATGCATGCATGCATGCGGTTCTGCATATATCTGCACACGTACTGCATGATACTTGTCTACACCGATCGAGGGCTGGATGATATAACACATGATCGGCTGACATGATCTATAGCTTGTTAGAATCTGGCTGCAAGGGAATCTCTTTGCAATCGTCACCGTACCACACCAAACACACGTTGGATGTAGTTGATGACATGGCCGTGACGACTTGAGGTGACACTGGGAGTATTAGTTGCTGACATATGGCAAGGGCCCTGATGACAAGTCAGTGGAGAGACAGCTGAAGGCAGAGATGCTGGGATCTAGATGACAGCTGATTACCATTTAATGATACTTATTTAATATGGTATAAACACTACGCTAGATTTGAACATCACCGTCGGTCTCATCACTGCCGGATTTATGAGAACCAGCAGTGATGTACCTTCACTACCGGTTATGAGCTCGAAAATGAGAAAATGATTGGGGCTGAGCTAAAACCAGCAGTGAAGCACCACATCACTTTCGGTTTGTGGCTTGAACCGGTAGTGTTTTGGCAGCCACTCATCACTGCCGATTAAAGCCATAAACTGGCAGTGATTGGGCTCTATCACTGTCGGTTCTAGCCAAGAACCGACGGTGATAAGCCTACAGCACAAAAGGCTGCAGCCGTCCTCTTCTTCCTCCTCTGTTCCATCCTGAGAACAGAGGCGTGCGTTTAGGCCCTTCCCTCCATTGTTGCGGCTGCTCTTCACCATGAAGCTAGCGCTTGGATTTTAAAGAATGGTTTGATCTTTTTGCTTTAAAGTTGGTAACAAACATCTACTCCTTTGATTTAGTTGCTTAATTAGCTTCGTTTTGATGGCTATATTGCTTGATTCTCATTCTAGTTCTTTCTCCATTCTAGAGAGCACTTTTCCAATTGGACATTTGTGCAAGGCTAAACAATGTGGTGAATCTATCATCCAAACGGTTGGTGTCTATGAACACATTTAAATTTGTGGCTAATTATTCCATGGTGATCAAGATCATCATTGTTAGTATGTGATGCTATAATTAGTTCTTAGAAGTAGAGTAGAATAGTTGTTCTTCAATATTGTGCAATAATTGTTTTTTACTACGATTTTTAATTTACAGGGCTGGGGCTACCAATTTCAACTTTCTAATAATTAGTGTACAATAATGTTTTTCAAAAATGAAACTTTCGAGCTACAATTGTTGTTCATGAAGCTCAATTTCTTATTAATTCTTTGTAATTACTGTCTCAGTATTTTTTTGTGCAGAGATGGATCGAGAGTGGATGCATTTGTCCCGAACGGATAAGCGGTACATGCATGGCATCAGCTAGTTTATCACCGATGCCAAAGCCCATGCTGGGAATGGGAACCATTCTTCTATCCATGCAAAGATTGCAAGAATCAAAGGAACTTTCGTCAAATTGAGTCTATACGATCGCACTTGATTACCAGGAGATTCTTGCCAAACTATACGATATGGACCATGCATGGCGAGGTTGGTGTGAATGTTCTGCAGGAAAACGATGATGATGTGGACATGCCTGATGTAGCCATCCACGATGGTGATGAGGAACCCGGTGTCAACACGGAACCTATGCCCATAGTTAATAATGTGTTTAGGAACACGCTAGCTGATGACACCGAGGATAACGATGGCATTTCTCAGCTGCTACGTAATGTAGAGACCGAATGTCTTAGTGAAAGACAGCTGAGAAAGCTTGAGAAAATGAGACAAGATGGCAAAACACCATTGTATATGGATTGTCCAATGAGCAAACTAGAAGCCGACATCATGCTGTTAGAGTTCAAATCGACAAACGGATTGAGCGATAAAGGCTTCGATCAGTTGTTAGGTATAATAAGGAAAATGCTTCCAGAAAAAATGAGTTGCCAGAAAAGACATACTTGACCAAGCAAATGATCTGCCCCTTCGGCCTTGAGGTTGATAAAATCCACGCGTGTTCCAATGATTGCATATTATACCATGGAGAAAAATACAAAGACTTGGACAAGTGCCCCAAATGTGGAGCTCCACGGTACAAGGAAGGGCCGTCAGATGAGGATACCAAGACTAGAGGAGGTCCCATAAAGGTCGTTTGGTATTTCCCTATAGCTCCCCGGGTGCATAGGTTGTTTGCATGTGCAAAGTCAGCCAAGCTATTGGGCTGGCATGGCGAAGAGCGTAAGAAAGATACAATGATGAGGCACCCCGCCGATGGGCATGACTGGAGGACTGTCAATACTATGTTCTTTAAGGACATCGGTGGAGAGGTAAGGCACCTTTGGTTTGTTTTGAGCACAGATGGGATGAATCCTTTCTACTAGGTTAGAAGTAATCATAGCACCTGGCCAGTGATGCTCTGTATATACAACCTTCCACCTTGGGTCTGTATGAAGCGGTCGTACATCCAGATGCCACTACTAATCCAAGGGCCAAGACAACCTCGGAATGACATCGATGTGTTTCTGGAACCAGTGATCGATGAACTAGTGGAGATGTTTGAAAAGGGTGTGCTAGATGTTTGGGACAAGTACAAAAAGGAACATGTCACGATCAAGGGAGTACTTATCGCTACAATCACCGACTTGCCGGGTCGAGGTTCATTGTCCGGAGAGAAGACAAAAGGCTATACTGGATGTGTCGAGTGCTTGGACGACACCGATGCGTTAAATCTGCCAAATAACTCAAAGATAGTTTATATGGGACACCGTAGGTTCCTACCTAAGGATCACCCTTACCGCAGGAATAGAAAAGATTTGAATGGTACTATTGAGAAACGCTTAGCTCCAAAATATCGAGATGGGCCTGCGATACTTTGAGAACTCAGCAAACTAGAGGTTGTCCTTGGGAAGGGGGACAATGCAGTAGCAGCGCCTGATGGGAGCGTTTGGAAGAAAAAATCGGTTTTCTAAAAACTACCTTACTGGCCATTTCTAAGTGTACGCCACTGTCTTGATTCCATGCACATCACTAAAAACGTGTGCGCTAACACTCTTAACACCTTGATGGACCCTGGGGGACATCGAAGGATTCACTAGCCACACGCTTGGACATGCAACACTTGGGAATCAGGAAGGAGCTGCATCCCATGGAGCTAGAGAATGGCTAGTTCGAACTTCCAGTTGCGTCATGGACATTGAAGAAGGAAGAAAAGCGTGCGTTTATTTCTTTCTTCAATGAACTCAAAGTCTCGACGGGCTACTGTGTGAACCCAAAGAGGCTAGTGAACATGAGAGAACTCAAGTTCAACTATGGCCCTATAAAGGCCCATGACTATCATGTCATTATGACTCAGCTGCTCCTTGTTGCCCTGCATGATATCCTCTCCCCAAAGGTCCACACCCAAATCATAAAGCTTTGCTCGTTCTTCAACGTGACCTCAAAAAAGGTCATTGATGTGTCCACGCTAGAGTAGCTGCAGCGGGACATAGCCGAAACTCTCGTTAGGCTTGAGATGCATTTTCCGCTGACTTACTTTGATATCTCATTGCATCTGCTCATTCATCTTGTTGACCAAATGAAAGTGCATCTAGCCCTTTAGTGAGTTTTGGATGATTGAATAACAACGTGATTAAAGGACTAACCCGTTTGCTAAGTGTGGACAGGTAATAGGTTATCTCACAGGTACTTAATGAAAGCCAAAATGATGTGTTATTGTGTAAACAATCTAGTTCAAGCACAAGACAACAATGCAAATGGAATTCATGCAAAGGCTTAATTATTGTGGGATTTCCATGTATTATGTGAAAGCAAGCTTGTAAGAATTAATTAATGAGACGTAAAGGATTGCATATGGATTGGTCTCATATTTGAAGCTTGCTAAATTGAAATGAAAAAGATAACAATACATGAATGGATGATTCAACACAAGATGTGACTTGATGGCTTGAGATTATGAAGATAGCAAGGAAAGGCTTCGAGGTACTAAGCAAGGGTGAAGGGCAAGCGATGGCTTGGCGGCCGAAGAACCTAGCTAGGGTGAAGAAGGAAGTACTTGCATTTAGTTGAGGTACTAATCAAGCTATGATGTTCATGTTTATGTGGAGGATCAAATCATTATTGGAGTGTTTGATGGAAGTGACTTGATACATTTTGGATTATTCAAATTTGATGAATGGAATCAAGTCACATGCTCAAGATGGCTATGCTCAAGTGAAAAGATCAATATCAATATGTTAGCACCCTTACTTGATGAAGATTGAAAGAGACGGCATCAATTCAGAATAGATCAACTCAAGTGGTATAAATTCATTTTTCCTTTTATCTTGATTTTAATAGGTATGCCGTACTATTAAGAGGGATGCATCATGTTGATAGATAATGTTTCATAAGTGCTCAAGCCAACCCATATGAGTTTCTTGTATTTGAGCGACAAAAGAGCTAACTTTATTTTTGCTAGTCTAGCAATACCGGACGTGTCCGGTATCATACCGGACGTGTCTGGTATTTACCCAGCAGTGGTAAAATTATTGTTCTCGGGTTGGTTCGTTGGGAGTTCCGATGGTCGGGAGTCCTGGCAAGGGTCGAGAGTTTCGACGTCTCGCACTTTAACTGACTTAGAGGGTTCACTGTCCTGGTCATACCAGACGTGTTCGGTATTCATACCGGACGTGTCCGGTATGGATGGCCAGAAGCCAACGGCTAGTTTTCAAATGCCTTGAGGGTCGGGAGTTCCGACATGAGTCGGGAGTTCCGACGGTCGGAAGTCCCAGCATATATCGGGAGTTCTGACACCTCGCTTACTTTAACTCAGTTACATGGTTTTCAAATATACTGAGGGTTGGGAGTTTCGACGCCTCACAACTTCACTGTAACTTAGTTATCGTTGGGGCAGTGTAAGTCATACTGCATACCGGACGTGTCTGGTATGGCAACGGCTATAAAACGGCTAGTTTTTCAAGGGGGCTATAAATACCCTCAAGCATCCACCTTTGGAGACTGCTGATTCTGCTGATACACACTCACACGTTTTTGAGCCTTGCCAACTCTCCCAACCCTCTCTTAGTGAGTGATTGATCAAATTTGCCAAATCAAATTGTGGGTTGAGTGAAATTCAAAAAGAGAGCAATCCAACCACTTGAGCACTTGTGCATATTGTCAATCTCATGATTTGCATTTGTTACTCTTGGACTCTTCGGTCCTAGACGGTTAGGCGTCGCCGGAGAGCACCCGAGAGATTGTGGTGTGCCTCGGAAAGTTTGTAACGGTCGATTCCACTGCCTCGGAATCATCTAGTGGAAGGAGGAAAAGGAGTTGGAAAGGACTCCGGCTAGAGTGTCCTTCATGGTACCCTCTAGGGCTGACCTTCGCTGGGTCGCCCATAGCCCCCTCAACGGAGAGTAGGACTTGAACGAGTCCGAACTTCGGTAAAACAAATATCGTGTTTCAATTTGCATTTCATTCGATATTTGTGTTGCTCTAGCTCTTGTGCAGGTTCTCTGTGTATTTTGTCATCTCTTGTAGGTACCTGCAGTTTGGCTTGAAGATAGAAATCGAAAGGAGCAAGTTTGGGGCTGTTCTGCAGAAATCGTGTATACCGGACACGTCCGGTATTCATACCGGACACATCCAGTATTGATCACTATGTCAGGCTATTCTGCAGAACACGTGCATACCGGACACGTCTGGTATACCTACTGGACACATCCGGTATTTGAGCTCAGTGCTGAATTTATTTGATCCTTGCACTAATCGTTGTGATGCAGGATTGTGGCTCCTACATTTATTTAGTATCTTTTATATTCTCTGTGGCTAACTTGTGAGGGGTGGTATTACTCTTATTTGGAGTTTCCATTTTGGAAACTCCCTTTACTAATCATTTCCGCATTTAAAGGTGTTAGTTTTTAGAAACGCCTATTCACCCCCCCTCTAGGCGGCATCCTAGGTCCTTTCAATTGGTATCAGAGCGAGGTTCTCACCTAATGCTTCACCGCTGTGAGAAAAGGATGTCGACTCCTATCGAGTTGGAGCCGGTGCTTCTCCAAAATGATGGTTCAAACTTTCTAACTTGGTCAATACATGTACTCAATGCTTTTAGATATATTAGTCCTCTTGTTGAGCATATTGTGGATGCAAGCATACCTCTTTCTATAATTGATTGGAGCAACTACAAAAATTTGTCAAAAGAGGAAGAGATATGCGTGCAACTCAATGCTCAAGCTATTAATATTATTTTGAGTACATTGAGTGTAGAGGTTCAAGATGAGGCAATCTTCAATGGACAACCACCTTCGGAGAGTGCTCATCTCATTTGGACTAGACTTTTTGATTTATATGGAAAATCCAAATGTGATGATGCATTTGAGATCGAGTCAATGGAAAGTATGTCCATTGTGTCTTCATGCAGTGAAAAAACCTCACAAGACCTCAAGAGCGCCGAGCCAGAGCAAGAAGTGCAAGCAGCACATGACTTGCTGTCTGCCTGCACATACGCCTACCGGACGTGTCCGGTATGGCCGAGGCAGCAGACTAGCAAGCAGCTGTTTGTAACGATGCTCAAGCCCAGTGGCGACCAAGTGATGAGTCAACCTCAGTATCTCATGATACTCATCACTTGTGTCTCATGGCCAAGAAAAGCAAGAAAAAGAGTAACAAGAAAGATCAAGAAAAGGAGAAAGCACAAGTAGATGATCAAGATGAGAGTGATGTTGAAGTTGAAGACAACTACAACCTTGATCATCTCAACCGCAAAGACAAGTTCATCATCATGAAGATAGTTGAAAAGAATGATGAGCTTGAAGAAGAGATTGAGAAGCAAGAGCAATCACTTCAAAAGCAAGAATTGTTTCTCATCTCCAAGATGGAAGAACTAAAGGCTCTAAGTGAAAGGTATAAAAAATTGTCAATTGAGCATGCTTTAGTTACTAAATCCTCTTCTAGTGTTTCACAACTAGAGAAGGAAAACTTGGAGCTCAAGGCAAGGCTAGATGAACTATCAAGCAAGTATAATGTGCTACAAGCAAATTATGTTCATCTAAAGTGCTCTCATGAGAAAGTAGTAGAATCAAGCATCATGCTTGAGGTGGCTCATGAGGTTGTGATTACATCGGTAAAATTTTCTCAACCTCTCACACATTCACTCACTAGTACACCATCTCAATTAAATGTTTCTTGTACTAATGAGTGTGCTCCTCAAGCAAGCCAATCTTCGATTGAGCTAAATCTCATAGAAAACATAGAGCTCAAAGAAGAGGTGAAAAGATTAAAGAAAGATGTGATTCGATTGAAGGGTAAGGAGAAAGCACAACCTTCTCAAGATAACCGTGATAACATGGTGAAGAAGCTTGAGAAGGGTTCAAACTTTGCTTCCTCCAAAACCCAACAAAGGAATCACATCTCAAGCAAGGCCAACCCAACCAAGAGCAAGAAACATGGGAAAAGGATGTGCTATGGTTGTGGATTGTATGGACATGAGTGGGCTATGTGTCCACACAAGAGTTGGCCGACAAGGTTGAAGCCGCCAATCAAAAGGCTTCTACCAAGGAGGCCAAGCAAATAAAGAGTGATGGACAAAGTGCTTGTCTCATGAACAAGAAATTGGGGCATCCTACCAAGAAATGCCCAATGTACAAAGAGATAAGAAAGGAAGCCCAAGTTGCAACAAGAAGATGCTATGGATGCAATGAGATGGGCCATAAGGATGATAGATGTCCATACAAGCAAAGCAAGCATAGAGCAAACAAAGGTCGCATATGCTATGCTTGTAGAAGAAAGGGGCATCTAAGCTATGAATGCCCAAATGGTAATGCTCCTAAGCCAAACACATATGTTTATAATAATAAGCTTAGGAAGACCACAAATGGAGTTAGTACTAGCAAGGTGATGTGTTCACCACAAACTAGTGCTAAAGCCATTTGGGTGCCTAAGCACTTGTTGACTAACTCAAAAGGACCCAACAAGAGTTGGGTACCAAAGTGTGCTTAGGTTAATGATGTAGGTACTTGGTGATGAGATGAAGCCTTCGGGGTGGTTGAGCAAGCAATTTGACAATATTCACTCAATCTATCAACCAATTCTTATCATAATCCCTTATATGGTTGACCCGAAGATAATTCAATGAACATATCATATATTTCATCCTCACCATTGGTAACAAGTACCTAAACCTTTTAGGATAGTCACTTTGTTCGTTTCGTGTTCTATAGTTCACAAATAGGTACATTTGTGAAATAATGAAAGTGGATAATTAGATTCAATTAAAAAGAATTTTACTTTGCCATATGATGCTTTTAACGGCTCTCTAGTAAACCAATTCATTTGTTGAGGTGCAAGTTTACAATACATACTAGAGCTAAACGAAGAATTACAAGCAGTGAATTAATTGGTTCTGTCCTGAACCTATCGGACGTGTCCGGTATTACTATCGGACGTGTCTGGTATGGCCAGGGACAGAAAGAAAGTGTTTCTGTTCTGCGTATTCCGGACGTATCCAGTATTGTAGGAACCAGAACACTAATTGGATAAGCAACTGAGTTTTTGACCCATATATTTTCATATATTCTCAATTTACTCAGAAGCTTGTGGTTTACCAAAACTAAGTGGATTGTGAGCATCTCTTATACTCAAATTTACGTATGGCAAATTATTTGGTTGTGGTTCAAAATAGAAAATTGTCTCCCAAATTCTTAATAGAATAAAGTGCTTGTTGAAAGTCATTCAAATAACATGAGGCACTTATTTAGGGGGTGCTAAGTTTCTATTTTTCACCATTGTGGACTAACAAATTTATGTAGCATTCTTTGTAGTTCTTTGGATGAAAATGTATCTAGCATGATTATTTGGCAATTGAGGTCAACATAAAGATCATTATGCTATTTATCTTCTTAGTGGTATTCTTGTGGGCTCAAGGCAAAGGTATGTGTTTACATACATACATTGTAAGTGCATCTAAGGCCCTTTATATGTTAGAATGTGCATTTGTGTGACATAGGAGAGATATTTTTCAAAACCCATAACTAGCATGTGTAGGTGGTGTGAATTTGAAAAACTATTTGAATCTTGGTCGTTGTGACCTAGCCTTGTCATGTGATGATTATAGCTCTCCTTGATTGTTTGATTGGCTAATCACACATGACATGGCTTTCTTAAGTCCACAATCTACTATGTCTCTCTCTATCTCTCTCAAGTAAGCGAAATCTTGTATATGCCAAATATTTGGAAAAGAGAAAATCAATTTATGGCATTGGATAAGGAAAGTGATGATACTCGGTTTGGATCAAGATTATATACCTTTTTGGACTGAGAAATAACAGAAAAGGGGATTAGAAGAGAGAAAACACTTTTTGGAATTATTTTAACCAGCCTGTGTATACCGGACGTGTCCGGTATGAGCAGGACTATAAAACTGAGCGTACCCCTTTGGCCTAGACAGGCTTGTCTCCTTCCAACTAACCCAGCCACCGACTTCTTCCTCACCTAGGGCGATCGAGGACTTCACCAAGAAAAAGGAGAGAAGGAGATCGCATTGGAGAAGGCTTGCATCAAGATTGAAGGCCCGGGGATTTGGATTTCTCATCGCCTTCTCATCTCTTCTCTCAAGGTACCCTAATCACAGACCTCATCCAATCTACATGGTCAATGCATGATTTTGAAATTCCTTTGGTCAATATGCTGCATTAGTGATATAGAAGCAATGCCCAAAGTTTGGAATTGATCCATGATGGTTTGAATCCAGGAACCCTGGTTAGGGCTGCTGGACGCCCATATCGGACGTGTCCGGTATGCTGCCAGACGTGTCCGGTATGGCCCAATAGAGCAGACCCTCTGTTTTCCTTTGATTCAATCCAATCTTAGAATTGTATATTAGGCATAGTTTCTTCTGTATCTATGTTTTGCAAACCTTGTGACAGTGGTGTGTTGAGGTGATTGTAAAACCTTGGATAAAAGAATCTATGTCTAATTACAATTCGAGAATAAGCTATGGGCATGTATCTAAAATTCTATGGAAATCTTTGGATACAGGATAACAGCCATGAGTGGACGATAGGAGCCGAGGTCTAAGCACAGGCATGATCCCGCACTTGAAAAGTACAAGAAGGCGAGACAGGAAATGCATCCTGGATTCAAGCCGACCAGCAGGAGGTCTACCAGGGCTACCTCTAGTGCAGCAGCTCAGTATGCAGAGGGGTCAGGGAGCTCTTCTTCTGACACTGACACTGATGAGTTCAGAGTGGAGTCTAGAGAAGAAAGAAAGAGGAAGAGCACTGATAGAGGATCAGATGGTGATAGCTCAGATGAGGAGCAGGAGATTGAGGAGGAGGAGCCAGTTCCTCCAGTTTAGCACCAGCCTGGTCAAGGGATGCATTATGGTCTCCTTAAGACACGTTTGCCCAATGTGCTCTCTTATGTTCCCAGAGTTGACTATAGGGGAAAGGGTATGACCAGGAAAGCTAGAGATGAGCGAAGCGTTGATCTGAGAGGCTTACCTAAGGTTCAGTATGATCACCGCTTCTAGACAGCTTTTCACCTTGACTTCTACTCTAGTGTGATTCTCACTAGGAACCCAGTTATTGCCAGGTCTCAGTGGATTGACTGGCAGTATGTTAGAGAGTTGTAGAAGGCCTTAGTTGATCATGCCATTGCTATTTGCCAGCGCACTGGGGTTTATGAGATCATGGAGTTCCAGCATGACTAGAATACAGAGGTAGTAGCTCAGTTCTATGCTACTCTATTCGTTGAGGAGGATGAGAGGCGGATGCACTAGATACTTGAGGGCCAGTGGTACAGTGTTGACTATGATGTATTTGCCGCCCAGCTTGGCTTCTCAGAGGATGATCTCCAGAGGGACAGGATCCACACCGAGCAGGTGTTACCTCCTGAGCAGCTCACCTACATGTACCCTCTAGGTGGTGAGAGAGGAGTAGTGGGCAAGGTCTAGGTCTTCACCCTACCTACAGATACCTAGATAGGATGTTCAGGAAGACTATTAACTACAAGGGTGGAGACAAGGGCAACATTGCAGATTATTCTAGGAACCTACTCCACAGGATGGCACCTGATGCTCGGCCCTTCAGCGTATTTGACTTCATTTGGTCAGAGATCAGGAGTGTGGGAGAGAGGCCACTTAAGGGATGTGGATTTGCTCCCTATATCATGTATATGATTGAGTAGGTGACAGGGCACACATTCGAGTATGACAAGATTCACAAGGCCCTGAAGATTATTGCAGATCTGCCTGAGACAGGGTTACCTCCAGTAGGACCAGAAGGAGCAACAGCAGCACCAGAGGCAGATGCACCTGAGAGTGGTGCACCAGCAGGAGCTTCACCTCCACCACGTGCTCCTTCATGTTCTTCTTCACGCCGTGACAGTCCTCCCTCGCCTATCCGTAGGCTCTTCAGCTCCATATTTGGGATGTGCCGAGACATCTAGACTCGTCAGCAGAAGGAGAGGGAGGCTAGGAGGAAGGATACTTGAACCTTGAAGCAAATTGCTTCTAGGCTTGAGCTTGATCCTCCTAGGTCTCCACTATCAGATGAGGCAGCTAGTGAGCCTGAGACTGAGGAGCAGCAGCATGCTAGATACGATAGAGAGTATGCTGAGTTCCTTCAGAGACAGCAGCAGCAGGCACCTGAGCACCCTGACACTATACCACTTTAGGCTCGTGTGCCTACTCACTCTTAGCCACGTCCCAGTACTATAGATGACTATGCTTCAGATTGGTGGAGTGACCTCACAGGTGGTGGTGGCTACTACGGGTCTGTTGGCTATGACCTGTCTGGTGCGGGTGGTTCTCGTCCAGCCGGTGTTACACGCTCAGATGATGAGGATACTGGTAGAGATGATGATGAGTGATCTCAACTTTTAGTGATAGCTTGTAGCCCCTTTGTCCTTAGTATATCATTGTTGGACCTTTATGGTGATAGATGACAAAGGAGGAGAGAGAATGATTAAAGCTTCAGGATAGTTTCATTTGCTTATCTTTGTACCTGAAGATATGTACTACAAGCTATAGTTTCTTGTTTTTGAGCTTCATTGATGTATCTTGGATTTGAGATAGATTGTATCATGTGAGAGATGAGACTTACTTATGCTTTATCTATGTATCTCTTGAGACATGATCTTTTTTATATATTAGTGGCTTGTGGACTTGAGAAAATGTGTAATGAGTGCTATGTGTGAATTACATGTGTTATATTTATTTTCATAAGGACTATGCATGCTAGAATGAAAATATTTGATGTGATGCCTTTATATTTATTCTTATGTGATATGTCTTGTCATATGCATCATGGTTTCACTTTGTCACACACACATGCACCCCATGGATCCAATGATTTAGGGGGAGTCTCCTATATGTTTTAGTATGTGCAATTGACATTTTAGGTCATTTTGTGAATTCTAATCTTAAGCACATATTAAGGGGGAGCCTCTCATAAATCATTGAACCTAAAAGTTTAAATGTTTATATTCTTTTGTAAGCTTTAATCAAGTTGTCACCAATCACCAGAAAGGGGGAGATTGAAAGTGCATCTAGCCCTTTAGTGGGTTTTAGATGATTGAATGACAACGTGATTAAAGGACTAACCCGTTTGCTAAGTGTGGACAGGTAATAGGTTATCTCATAGGTACTTAATGAAAGCCAAAATGATGTGTTGTTGTGTAAACAATCTAGTTCAAGCACAAGACAACAATGCAAATGGAATTCATGCAAAGGCTTAATTATTGTGGGATTTCCATGTACTATATGAAAGCAAGCTTGTAAGAATTAATTAATGAGACGTAAGGGATTGCATATGGATTGGTCTCATATTTGAAGCTTGCTAAATTGAAATGAAAAAGATAACAATACATGAATGGATGATTCAACACAAGATGTGACTTGATGGCTTGAGATGGTGAAGATAGCAAGGAAAGGCTTTGAGGTACTAAGCAAGGGTGAAGGGCAAGCGACGGCTTGGCGGCCGAAGAACCTAGCTAGGGTGAAGAAGGAAGTACTTGCATTTAGTTGAGGTACTAATCAAGCTATGATGTTCATGTTTATGTGGAGGATCAAATCATTATTGGAGTGTTTGATGAAAGTGACTTGATACATTTGGGATTATTCAAATTTGATGAATGGAATCAAGTCACATGCTCAAGATGGCTATGCTCAAGTGAAAAGATCAATATCAACATGTTAGCACCCTTACTTGATGAAGATTGAAAGAGACGGCATCAATTCAGAATAGATCAACTCAAGTGGTATAAATTCATTTTTCCTTTTATCTTGAGTTTAATAGGTATGCCGTACTATTAAGAGGGATGCATCATGTTGATAGATAATGTTTCATAAGTGCTCAAGCCAACCCATGTGAGTTTTGAGTATTTGAGCGACAAAAGAGCTAACTTTATTTTTGCTGGTCTGGCAATACCGGACGTGTCCGGTATCATACCGGATGTGTCCGGTATTTACCCAACAGTGGTAAAATTGTTGTTCTCGGGTTGGTTCGTCGGGAGTTCCGACGTTAGTCGGGAGTTCCGACGGTCGGGAGTTCCGGCAAAGGGTCGAGAGTTCCGACGTCTCGCACTTTAACTGACTTGGAGGGTTCACTGTCTTGGTCATACCGGACGTGTCCGGTATTCATACCAGACGTGTCCGGTATGGATGGCCAGAAGCCAACGGCTAGTTTTCAAATGCCTTGAGGGTCGGGAGTTCTGACGTGAGTCGGGAGTTCCGACGGTCGGAAGTCCCGGCATATATCGGGAGTTCTGACAGCTCGCTTGCCCGCGTCCGCAATTAACTACCGACCATGTCTACATGCATATGATGCATATATATCGCGTATGCCCTCAAGGCAAGCAAAACCTACATATATACACCGTACCCATCAAAATTTCATATTTTGTGTGGCTATTATTATTCAACCCTAGCTCTAATAGTGTTTTTGTGTACTAGTTATATACACAGAATGTCAGCAAAAAGCGAACCTCGCTCAACTGGTTGCATGCGTATATAGTTCAGTACAATATATAGCTTCACATATCAGTTGTTCCCCATTATATATTGCCTAGTGCTTACATAATCTTGGAGAATTTAATGTCTCACTGTGCCTCCATACCATGGTGCCTTTGTTTTTTTTTATCTCGGTACTACATAAGCAACCACCACTAGAAATGGGCATTCTCAATCCACTGGCAGTCGCTTTATACCAAGACCGCCAATGTGGTCCTCTCGAGCGCTCGTTGTTAATTATCTTAGACCTTGAGCTATGGCATATATTCATGCCAACATGGCCTTTCCATTTTGGTAGCCCTTGAACCTTGGCAGCTGACAAATTACCTACTCCCTCCGTTCTAAATTATAAGTCATTTTAACTTTTTTGGAGAGTCAAAGCATCTCAAGTTTGACCAAATTTATAAAGAGAATTACAAAGATTTATGACATCAAATAGGTATACTATGAAAATATAATTAATGAAAAATCCAATGATACTTATTTGGTATCATAAATGCTATTGTTTTATTATATAAATCTGGTCAAACTTAAGATGCTTTGACTCTAAAAAGTTAGAATGACTTATAATTTTGGACGGATGGAGTAAAATATAAGTATTATGTAAGATTATGCCATTAACTTATCCCATTTTTCAAGTTTACTTCTAAATTTATGGCTTATTAATTCTTTGTAATCATGTCTCAGTAATTTTTTTGTGCAGAGATGGATCGAGAGTGGATGCATTTGTCCCGAACGGATAAGCGGTACATGCATGGCGTCAGCTAGTTTATCACCGATGCCAAAGCCCATGCTGGGAATGGGAACCATTCTTCTACCCATGCAAAGATTGCAAGAATCAAAGGAACTTTCGTCAAATTGAGTCTATACGATCGCACTTGATTACCAGGAGATTCTTGCCAAACTATACGATATGGACCATGCATGGCGAGGTTGGTGTGAATGTTCTGTAGGAAAACGATGATGATGTGGACATGCCTGATGTAGCCATCCACGATGGTGAAGAGGAACCTGGTGTCAACACGGAACCTATGCCCATAGTTAATAATGTGTTTAGGAACACGCTAGCTGACGACACCGAGGATAACGATGGCATTTCTCAGCTGCTACGTAATGTAGAGACCGAATGTCTTAGTGAAAGACAGCTGAGAAAGCTAGAGAAAATGAGACAAGATGGCAAAACACCATTGTATATGGATTGTCCAATGAGCAAACTAGAAGCCGACATCATGCTGTTAGAGTTCAAATCGACAAACGGATTGAGCGATAAAGGCTTCGATCAGTTGTTAGGTATAATAAGGAAAATGCTTCCAGAAAAAAATGAGTTGCCAGAAAAGACATACTTGACCAAGCAAATGATCTGCCCCTTCAGCCTCGAGGTTGATAAAATCCACGCGTGTTCCAATGATTGCATATTATACCATGGAGAAAAATACAAAGACTTGGACAAGTGCCCCAAATGTGGAGCTCCATGGTACAAGGAAGGGCCGTCAGATGAGGGTGTCAAGACTAGAGGAGGTCCCATAAAGGTCGTTTGGTATTTCCCTATAGCTCCCCGGGTGCATAGGCTATTTGCATGTGCAAAGTCAGCCAAGCTGTTGCGCTGGCATGGCGAAGAGCGTAAGAAAGATACAATGATGAGGCACCCCGCCGATGGGCATGACTGGAGGACTGTCAATACTATGTTCTATAAGGACATCGGTGGAGAGGTAAGACACCTTTGGTTTGTTTTGAGCACAGATGGGATGAATCCTTTCTACCAGGTTAGAAGTAATCATAGCACCTGGCCAGTGACGCTCTATATATACAACCTTCCACCTTGGGTCTATATGAAGCGGTCGTACATCCAGATGCCACTACTAATCCAAGGGCCAAGACAACCTCGGAATGACATCGATGTGTTTCTGGAACCAGTGATCGATGAACTAGTGGAGATGTTTGAAAAGGGTGTGCTAGATGTTTGGGACGAGTACAAAAAGGAACATGTCACGATCAAGGGAGTACTTATTGCTACAATCACCGACTTGTCGGGTCGAGATTCATTGTTCGGAGAGAAGACAAAAGGCTATACTGGATGTGTCGAGTGCTTGGACGACACCAATGCATTAAATCTGCCAAATAACGCAAAGATAGTTTATATGGGACACCGTAGGTTCCTACCTAAGGATCACCCTTACCGTAGGAACAGAAAAGATTTGAACAGTACTATTGAGAAACGCTTAGCTCCAAAATATCGAGATGGACCTGCGATACTTTGAGAACTCAGCAAAGTAGAGGTTGTCCTTGGGAAGGGGGACAATGCAGTAGCAGCGCCTGATGGGAGCGTTTGGAAGAAAAAATTGGTTTTCTGAAAACTACCTTACTGGCCATTTCTAAGTGTACGCCACTGTCTTGATTCCATGCACATCACTAAAAACATGTGCGCTAACACTCTTAACACCTTGATGGACACCGGGGGGACATCGAAGGATTCACTAGCCACACGCTTGGACATGCAACACTTGGGAATCAGGAAGGAGCTGCATCCCATGGAGCTAGAGAATGGCCAGTTCGAACTTCCAGTTGCGTCATGGACATTGAAGAAGGAAGAAAAGCGTGCGTTTATTTCTTTCTTCAATGAACTCAAAGTCCCGACGGGCTACTGTTCGAACCCAAAGAGGCTAGTGAACATGAGAGAACTCAAGTTCAACTATGGCCCTATGAAGGCCCATGACTATCATGTCATTATGACTCAGCTGCTCCTTGTTGCCCTACATGATATCCTCCCCCCAAAGGTCCACATCCCAATCATAAAGCTTTGCTCGTTCTTTAACGCGATCTCAAAAAAAGTCATTGATGTGTCCACGCTAGAGTAGCTGCAGTGGGACATAGCCGAAACTCTCGTTAGGCTTGAGATGCATTTTCCGCTGACTTACTTTGATATCTCATTGCATCTGCTCATTCATCTTGTTGACCAAATGAAAGTGCATCTAGCCCTTTAGTGGGTTTTGGATGATTGAATGACAACGTGATTAAAGGACTAACCTGTTTGCTAAGTGTGGACAGGTAATAGGTTATCTCACAGGTACTTAATGAAAGCCAAAATGATGTGTTATTGTGTAAACAATCTAGTTCAAGCGCAAGACAACAATGCAAATTGAATTCATGCAAATGCTTAATTATTGTGGGATTTCCATGTATTATGTGAAAGCAAGCTTGTAAGAATTAATTAATGAGACGTAAGGGATTGCATATGGATTGGTCTCATATTTGAAGCTTGCTAAATTGAAATGAAAAAGATAACAATACATGAATGGATGATTCAACACAAGATATGACTTGATGGCTTGAGATTGTGAAGATAGCAAGGAAAGGCTTCGAGGTACTAAGCAAGGGTGAAGGGCAAGCGATGGCTTGGCGGCCGAAGAACCTAGCTAGGATGAAGAAGGAAGTACTTGCATTTAGTTGAGGTACTAATCAAGCTATGATGTTCATGTTTATGTGGAGGATCAAATCATTATTGGAGTGTTTGATGGAAGTGACTTGATACATTTTGGATTATTCAGATTTGATGAATGAAATCAAGTCACATGCTCAAGATGGCTATGCTCAAGTGAAAAGATCAATATCAACATGTTAGCACCCTTACTTGATGAAGATTGAAAGAGACGGCATCAATTCAGAATAGATCAACTCAAGTGGTATAAATTCATTTTTCCTTTTATCTTGAGTTTAATAGGTATGCCGTACTATTAAGAGGGATGCATCATATTGATAGATAATGTTTCATAAGTGCTCAAGCCAACCCATGTGAGTTTTGAGTATTTGAGCGACAAAAGAGCTAACTTTATTTTTGCTGGTCTGGCAATACCGGACGTGTCCGGTATCATACCGGATGTGTTTGGTATTTACCCAGCAGTGGTAATATTGTTGTTCTCGGGTTGGTTCGTCGAGAGTTCCGACGTTAGTCGGGAGTTCCGACGGTCGGGAGTCCCGGCAAGGGTCGAGAGTTCCGACGTCTCGCACTTTAACTGACTTGGAGGGTTCACTGTCCTAGTCGTACCGGACGTGTCCGGTATTCATACCGGACGTGTCCGGTATGGATGGCCAGAAGCCAACGGCTAGTTTTCAAATGCTTTGAGGGTCGGGAGTTCTGACGTGAGTCGGGAGTTCCGACGGTCGGAAGTCCCGGCATATATCGGGATTTCTGACAACTCGCTTACTTTAACTCAGTTACATGGTTTTCAAATATACTGAGGGTCAGGAGTTCCGACGCCTCACAACTTCACTGTAACTTAGTTACTGTTGGGGCAGTGTAAGTCATACCGGACGTGTTCGGTATGCATACCGGACGTGTCTGATATGGCAACGGCTATAAAACGGCTAGTTTTTCAAGGGGGCTATAAATAACCCCAAGCCTCCACCTTTGGAGGTTGCTGATTCTGCTGATACACACACACATTTTTGAGCCTTGCCAACTCTCACAACCCTCTCTTAGTGAGTGATTGATCAAATTTGCCAAATCAAATTGTGGGTTGAGTGAAATTCAAAAAGAGAGCAATCCAACCACTTGAGCACTTGTGCATATTGTCAATCTCATGATTTGCATTTGTTACTCTTGGACTCTTCGGTCCTAGACGGTTAGGCATCGCCGGAGAGCACCCGAGAGATTGTGGTGTGCCTCGGAAAGTTTGTAACGGTCGATTCCGCCGCCTCGGAATCATCTAGTGGAAGGAGGAAAAGGAGTTGGAAAAGACTCCGGCTAGAGTGACCTTCGTGGTACCCTCTAGGGCTGACCTTCGCTGGGTCGCCCGGAGCCCCCTCAACGGAGAGTAGGACTCGAACGAGTCCGAACTTTGGTAAAACAAATATCGTGTTTCAATTTGCATTTCATTCGATATTTGTGTTCCTCTAGCTCTTGTGCAGGTTCTCTATGTATATTGTCATCTCTTGTAGGTACCTGCAGTTTGGCTTGATGATAAAAATCGAAAGGAGCAAGTTTGGGGCTGTTCTGCAGAAATCGTATATACCGGACACGTCCAGTATTCATACCGGACACGTCCGTTATTGATCACTGTGTCAGGCTGTTCTGCAGAACATGTGCATACCGGACACGTCCGGTATACCTACCGGACACGTCCGGTATTTGAGCTCAGTGCTAAATTTATTTGATCCTTGCACTAATCGTTATGATGCAGGATTGTGGCTCCTAGATTTATTTAGTATCTTTTACATTCTCTGTGGCTCACTTGTGAGGGGTGGTATTACTCTTATTTGGAGTTTCCATTTTAGAAACTCCCTTTACTAATCATTTCTGCATTTAAAGGTGTTAATTTTCAGAAACGCCTATTCACCCCCCTCTAGGCGGCATCCTAGGTCCTTTCACCAAATTAGAGCCCTTGGCCTAATGTACCTGCATCAGATGTTCCCTTTCGAAAGATTGATGAAAGTTTTCAGGAGGTATGTTAGGAATAGATTCAGGCCAGAAGGGGGCATGGTTGAAGGACGGTCAACGAAGGAGGCCATTGAGTTCTGCACATATTATCTGGACATCAAAAGGGTCGAAGTTCTAGAATATTGTCACGAGGGAAGACTACGTAGCAAAGGAATGATCGGGGAGAAATCTACTACAGTAGACGACCTTGTTTATTTTAGACAGGCATAGTTCGCTGTTCTCCAGCAAGCCAAGGGTGTGATGCCATACATTGACGAGCATAGGCAATCGCTGCAAACTCTGTATCCGAGCATGTCACAGGCTTGGCTGGATAAAAACATAAGGAGGAATTTGTCAGCTGGTTGCGACGTCGCTTGCTTGGAATAAAGTTGGGTAATCAACTAGATACCTTAGCTAAGAGGCCTTAGAGTACATATCTTAAGTACCAAGGGTATAAGATCAATGGATTCACATTTTACACAAAAAAGCAAGATGGAAAGAGCACATACCAAAATTGTGGTGTTCGTTTTGATGCTCACGACAAAACGACAACGTGCAGGCGACATACTATGGTTTCATAGAGGAGATATGGGAGCTAGCCTACGGTTCGTTGAAGGCAACTCTTTTTCGTTGCTAGTGGGTCCGGCTCAAGGAAATCAACACTGACAGCGAAGGGTTCACTACCGTTGATCTCACTAAGACCGCATACAGAGACGACCCCTTCATCCTTGCAAGAGATGTTATGCAAGTCTTCTATACAAGGGACAACAAGACAAAAGAAAGTGTAAAAGTAGTCATAGAAGGGAAAAGGAAGATTGTCGGTGTCGATAGAGTGACGGACGAAGAAAACTACAGGGGCTATCAGGAAATGCATCCATTCGGGGCGAACGTACCCCTACCTATCCTTCAAGAGGGTGACGAACCTGCTTACGTACGAATTGATCACAATGAGGCCCTCATTGTTGATGCACCTAAAGATAGTTAGATTATTGTTAACTATATAATCATTATGCAGACGTTGTATCAGTAATTCGCACTGAATATTTAATTTATATTTTGTGCGCATCTCTACAATTTAATTATTGACTATATAATCAAATATTAAGATAATGTTCACAAACACTATTATTTAATAATTATAGACCATTAATTAATTATCATAGAATTAAATAATCAAGACACAAATTTTTGTGTTATTTTAGAATATAAACTAACTGCGTTATTTCTATTAATAAATAAATAAAGAAAAGCAAACTAACCAAACTCCCTATCCTAGCTCAACAGTTAAGGCCACGCACTCTATACTCTGAGACCTGCGCTCGAATCCCAGGTGGGCCAAACTTTTTTTATTTTGCATTTATTATTTAGTTGTGCATTACGATGGGATAAAAGAAAAAAAATAAAACCATTCTAACCGAACTCCCTATCCTAACTCAGCGGTTAAGGCCGCGCACTCTCGACCCCATGACCCACGCTCGAATCTCAGGTGGGCCAAACTTTTTTTATATTTTTTTACTAAAAGATGGCGGCAGGGCACTTCATTGCCAGTTTTGGTTTTAAAACCGATAGTGATAGCTTCTATCATAGTTGGTTGCTCAAACTGACACAGAAGACCCAATTCACTGTCGGTTTTTAAACTAAAACCGACAGTGATGTGTAGATGCTCCTCACATGCTAATAGTGCTCCCATGACCACAACAGTTGGAACACTGCTCTCACCTACCCGACAACTTTAGTTCAGAAATAAAAATCTACCACGACTGCTAGCCCCTATAAAATGGCCCTCGGCCATGAGCTAGCCTCTCCATGTATGTTGGTTTCAGCCAGGCCTTATCAGCCATGATACAATATTTTCCTCTCACAACAAATCTGCAGTGATGTCCATGCCCCCCTATATAAAACAAATTGTCGGCCACGTACATCTATCCCACCCACCCACGAACTCTCTCAGTCTCATTTCTCACGTTTCACTCTCACTTCTCAAGACATCCACTCTCTCTCTCTACATGATTTGGTCATGGCTCCTGTATTTTTCAATGGTATTGATATGTTGTCTTCTCCAATATTCTATCTATATTCATTTGATGTATATTTATATTCATGTTTCTTTGCATTCTACATTTATATATATTTTTATTCCTTGCATTCGATCTATATTTAATTATGTTGCCACATTTTACTTGGAAGAATTTTTTGTGCATATATTTTATGTTCATTTTTTTGCATTTTATCGATTAGGTGGTATGAACAACGGACCTCCCCCACCACAAGAACCAGGTTTCCACCTGGCGATGAGCCATTCGCTCCTAATGTGGTCATTCCACGGTTACCTGTTACAGCTATTGTATGAAATATTTTCCAACATCTTTTGCTTTTTGATGCTAACAAATAAGTGTAATTAGTTTAATATCATTGTTGCATGCATATATGTCGCAGACTATATCACCAATAGATTGGCTGCGAACAGCACTTAGCTGGTTCTTTATCTCGGACATCGTCGAGAACACGGCATCTAATGCAAGTGGTCGGCTATGGACGTGTGAACTCAATTTTTCCATCCCTGTGAGGGGTTCAAATCATCGAAACCATATCCACGGGATGGGAATACAGAGCCCAGACGTGATAAGCGCCTAGTTAAGTGCCATGCGCATCTGTTTAGAGGCACTTCGACGTATTTGCTATGATGTGCCTGATTTCTCGCACTTCAAGGCACTTGCTTTGAATGCTGGTGATATCCCCGTCCCACAAGCAAGCGAATGGTTTGTGAGCTACAACCATGCGGATGTGGTAAAATGGTCACTTATACATGAGTCGTGGTTATTTGTTGTTTATTATTGTAATAACATTCTCTAATTTTTTTTCTTTTTCTCCGCATGCAGATTGTGCTCCAGGAGCTTACCTATACTGCATGTGGCTTGTGGGCCATTCTAGACCAAGCTACGGAGCAACTCGGGTACGATTGGGACTTCTGCAATGGAAACCTCGGTCAGCTCACTATAGAAGAATGCCAGTACTGCATAAGGATTACTAACAGGGGCAGTGGTCGTTCAGTAGGTTACATCTATGGCTGACCATTCTTTTGATATTGTGAGGCACGAGAGAGTGCACTCATACGGGCATTGGACTTCATCGATACAAGCGGATACATAATCCGTGACATCAATTACCATATATAGCTACAGAGGCATGTTAGTGTGCGTGGCCCGATCGATCCCGGCAGTGATTCTGATAGTAATTAATGTTTATTTAGCTAGGTTTTTAAGGTCGTAGTTTAATTGAGTTCTAATTTTAATATGTACATCTTTGTGTGTTTAATTATTACAATGCATATAATTCGTGTAACATTTGTCAGGCTTGCATGTGCCATGTGTGAAGGAAACATCAAGTTTGTGATTTTTCGGTGATGGTTTGCTACTTTCTGAAGTTTAATTGAATTTCCGCACGACGACACCGTTTAATTATAGGTTGAACTGAGTCTACCCATGAAAAAATCCGGAATGGTGTCAAACTTTTACACAAGCTCTAATGTGTCCTAGGGATAAGAATTTTGTGGAGGTGGATGAAAAAATCTATTGGGTCCAAGATGAAATTCACCCTCGTTTGTCTCATTTGGCACAGAGAAAAATATAATAAATAAAAAAAGATCAGAAAAACCTTAGATCTTGTGTGGGGTCTTAATTTGGGTGTACATACTTGTCAAAAAAATTCAAGCCATTTCGACATAGGTGGAGTATACATGCTTCACAGAGGTACACGTGCCCTTTCATCGAACTATGACTATACACATAGGTTATCAAGGTTTCTGTGGTTCATAGGCATTCCGATGTCGTATTCATCTCAAACTTTTTCTTAGGCTTGCATGTGCCACGTGTGAAGGAAACACCAAGTTTAGGATTTTTTAGAGATGGTTTGCTACTTTCTAAGGTTTAATTGAATTTCAGCGCGAAGACACCGATTAATTATAGGTTGAACTGAGTCTACCCACGAAAAGATCCGGAATGGTGCCAAACTTTTACACAGTCTCTTATGTGCCCTAGGGATAAGAATTTTGTGGAGGTGGATAAAAAATCTATTGGGTCCAAGATGAAATTCACCCTCTTTTGTCTCATTCAGCACACAAAAAAATATAATAAATAAAAAAACTTATCAGAAAAACCTAAGATCCTGTGTGGGGCTTTAATTTGGGTGTACAAGTGAAAGGTCCTAATGGCTAGAGGGGGGTGAATAGCCTATTAAAAATTTCTACAACTCTTAACAAACTGGTTAGACAATTATGAGGCGAAGCAAGTGTTGCGCTAGCCTACTAAAAAGCAAGCCACCTACCACAATTCTAGTTTATATAGTTTCTATCCACACAATAGCTATGATACTACACTAAGTTAGTGTGCTCTCAAAAGCTAACTAAAGAGCCACACTAACCAAACTAACAAGCTCTCACAACTAGCTACACTAAAGAGCTTGACAACTAGTTTGCGATAAAGTAAAGAGAGTGAGCAAGAAGGTTATACCGCCGTGTCGAGGAAGGAACCAATCAATCGCAAGAATGAATAACAATGAAGACCAATCACCTCAGAATCAAATGATGATACAATGATTTTTTACCGAGGTTCACTTGCTTGCCGGCAAGCTAGTCCTCGTTATGACGATTCACTCACTTGGAGATTCACGAGCTAATTGGCATCACACGCCAAACCCTCGATAGGGTGCCGCACAACCAACACAAGATGAGGATCACACAAGCCACGAGCAATCCACTAGAGTACCTTTTGGCTCTCCACCGGGGAAAGGTCAAGAACCCCTCACAATCACCACGATTGGAGCCAGAGACAATCACCACCCTCTGCTCGACGATCCTCGCTGCTCCAAGCCATCTAGGTGGCGGCAACCACCAAGAGTAACAAGCGAATCCCACAGCGAAACACGAACACCAAGTGCCTCTAGATGCAAACACTCAAGCAATGCACTTGGATTCTCTCCTAATCTCACAAAGATGATGAATCAATGATGGAGATGAGTGAGAGGGCTTTGGCTAAGCTCAGAAGGTTGCTATGTAAATGCAAATGGCCAAGAGAGTGAGCTTGAGCCGGCCATGGGGCTTAAATAGAGAGCCCCCATGAATACAGCCATTAGGCTCCTCTCTGCACTGAACATGGGCCGACCGAACGCGCCGGTAATATTGACCGGACGCTGGACCTCAGCGTCTGGTCGCGCGATGCACGCCACATGTCCCCTCTCTTCAAATATTGAGTGCTCGATCCCAATGGTCAAGTGATGACCAGAAGCGCTGCTGTGAAGTGACTGGACGCTGGACCTCAGCGTCCGGTCATTTCCAGTAAGCATCTAGAAGGAAACGATTTTTCACGACCGGATGCGTCTGGTCATGCTCGACCGGACACACCCAGCGTTTGGTCACTCGGCGACTCCTCTGTCCACTGCCACGTCGACCGGACGCACCCTATCAGCGTCCGATCACTGAGTGACCCAGCATCCAGTCAGAGACCGACGCTGCGCGCCCTCTGCTGCCACTGACCGGGCGTGCCAGTCCAACCGAGACCAGCATCCGGTCACTTATAGTGACCTCCATCTTTTCTGTCTAGGGCACCGGTGGCACCGTCGGACTGTCCGCACTCTACAGGCGAACACTCTGCCGGTGAAGTTCCTAACCCTTGCTCAAATGTGCCAACCACCAAGTGTATCACCTTGTACACATGTGTTAGCATATTTTCACAAACATTTTTTTAAGGGTGTTAGCACTCCACTAGATCCTAAATGCATATGCAATGAGTTAGAGCATCTAGTTTCACCCCTCTTAATAGTACGGCTATCGAACCTAAATGTGATCACACTCGCTAAGTGTCTCGATCACCAAAACAAAATGGCTCCTACCATTTATACCTTTGCCTTGAGCCTTTTATTTTTCTCTTTCTTCTTTTCAAGTCCAAGCACTTGATCATCACCATGGCATCACTATCATCATGTCATGATCTTCATTTGCTTCACCACTTGGAATGTGCTACATATCTCACGATCACTTGATAAACTAGGTTAGCACTTAGGGTTTCATCAATTCACCAAAACCAAACTAGAGCTTTCAACAAGCTTGCCAAAAAAAATTCAAGCCATTTCGACATAAGAATACATATGCTTCTATTTATTTAGTATATAAAACAAAATTTTTACTATATATAAACATCACTGTCGGTTTCAAAAAATGGCATTGATGAGAATAAACCGACAGTGATACTGGTTATCACTGTCGGTTTATTTTTGAAAATCGGCGGTGATATATAAAAAATTAAAAAAATTATGCCAGTCCTCAGGTTCGAGCGTGGGTCTCGGGCTGCAGAGTTCAAAGACTTAACAGTTGCGCTAGTATAGGATGTGTGCCATAGGTTATTTACTTTTTCCTTTTTACCTTTAGGCCGCTTAAAAATTATAAAAGAGAACAAAAAAATTTGGGCCGCCTAGGACTCGAACATGGGTCTCGGGGGCTAAGTTGAGGGGTCTTAACCGTTGCGCTAGTAGGAGGAGTTCAAAAGAAATAAAAAACTTATCCTACTTAACACCTAACTTAACACATAACTGCTACAACACATCACTGCCTGTTTGGGGATTGACCTGGCAGTGATGTGTCCCATCACTGTCGGTTTACAAGTAGAACCGGTAGTGATGAGCTACTGTTATAAAAGTGGCACGGGTTGACATTATCCCAATTCATTTCAACCCCGCGCCAACCCCTCCCCTGCGCCGCTGGAGCACCACCCCGCGCTGGAGCACCGCCCCACGCTGTCCACCGCCCCAAGCTAGAGCACTGCGTTGTCCGTGCCACCGTAGAGGCCTTCAAGAGCACACGGACAACTGCTTTCCCACCCCCACGGTGAGTGCGTGGCTCACTACCCGCTACGTGTCTGATGAAATGTCCCACGGCTGCTTACTTAAATCAGTTTGATCACGCAGTGTGTGCTGTCATATAGTTTGATCATGCAGCTATGAATGCTAGAACCTAGGTTTGCCACACAGTGTGTGCTGTCTGTTTCTTTATGTTTCTGGACACATTGCTAGTAAGTAGTACATTGTTACTTAGTAGCACGTTGCTCAGCTCTATTCATCAGTATACTGATAAGAACAAAAGCGTAATTTTATTTTTGGTTACCAGGATAAACATAGCAGGGACTCGTAATACTTGATAGAAATTGCTCTCTAAACGTTAATGGTAGTTTGTTTTTGGAGTACTTGCATTTTCTCTATGAAACAAACCTACGTTTTCTCTGTGAAACCATCTTGTGCATCATTGGAGCTTGGCTAGATACATATGTGAAACCAATGGCTGGCCTCACCTCGTAGCTTGCAATTGCAACTGCGCTCCCATCAGGCGGATACTCAATGTTTTTGGAACTGTGCCACCAATGCTCAATGTTTTTGGATGTGAGGATGGAGTATATATACTTTAGACCTATAGAACTAATATATGTCCAAACTTGTCATGGAATTCTCCATGCTATCGGCATAAAGATGCATAATTATTAACTTATGCAAGATTACAAGTAATACATAGTTATGTAGCCTTGTGCATTAAACTGGGAATATTTTCCAACAATCATATCTTATTATGAGTTTTTGCAAGTCACTTTCCTAGGATAGTATGAGATGCATACTTGCCCCTACCAACCATGTAAGTTTTAGATCAAAGTATCACTAATTTGGAAAGATGCTTACCTGCACTGATACTTGTGAAAGAACCTCGCGCCGATGGTTGGGGGATTTATAGTGAGACTGAAGACTCTAAGACATCTCTAGGAGTATATCCAAAAGTCTTAAACTGGCTCTCTAAATCATCATTTGGTTTTTAACAAATAAAAAATATTCTTTATATCTTTCCTACATCTAACAACTATTACTAAGGCACGTGAATAGCTGTTTTCCAAACACTCCTATCTATGCAATGGTTGTGTGTTATTCGTAAATATATTAAATTGTATAAGAATACATCATGTTTGAATGACAACCTAATTTACTTAAATGTATAGGCAGCCATGGCATGGTATGTAGTGCATGTTGGTCACATGCCTAGGATTTATCGAACCTGGGAAGATTGCTATGCTCAAGTCAATCGCTACCCTGGTAATTTGCACAAAAAATACAACATAGAAGCTAAAGCTTTGAGGGCCTACTATAGTCATCCGGGCTACCTTACAAACCATGGGCAACCGGCCTACTATGGTCCAATGAATACAAACCATGGCCATCCGCTGGCATGGAGATCGAAGAGAAGCCACCCGCTGGAGATGTGAAGATTAGGAGAAATGCTCCTTGGTCTTAGAAAGATGTCATGCTTTTATTTGTGGCTATGGTCATCACTTTTCTTATTTGGAAGTTGATGTAGGCTTAGTTTCGTAGAACAGTAGGTGGACTTTGTTGTATGTGGTCAATCAAACAATGAATTTGTTCTAGGTGAACATATGCTATTATTTGACTTTGTTGTATGTGAACTTATTATTAGACTTTGCATTAAACATATTATATATATATATATGAACATATGCTATTAGTAGTTGTCCGTGGCCAAAACTAATCATGATCGTGTCACAGCCATGACTCATCATCGCCTGTTACCCCGTCGCCGAAGAACAGATTGGCAATAAGAAGCGGCTGATATCGCTGGGACAGGAGAGCCGCATGATCCAACAAACGGTGATGGTGTCAATCAGGTCGGTGAGAACGAGCAGCCATGGACCCCGTCTGGCCTGCTCGATCTGGGTCAAAATGACCAAGATGGCTAGGTAACTTTGGTATCATGTGACTATGTGGCCACACACTCTAATCAATTGAGAGGGTCATAGCTTACTTGGTGTCTCTAGCAGGAGCCTCCGTCGGCCGAGGAGCCAGAGGGTTCGGGTAGTAGGAAGGCCAGATCCAAGCGAGGCGTGTCAAAGATTCCTGTTGGTAGGAATGCACACTGGCACATTACTGAGTTAGATGAATTTGGGGATCCACTCTCACCGCCTATAGCTTTAACCAAATACAAGACTATCCTCGGGTTACTTGTTAGGGACTTCATTCTGATTAGGTACAAGAAGTGGATTGGGAAAGATGATGACCCATGGAGGGTTCTCAAAAGTGAGAAGGATTACATATGGGATGTCAAGATCCCAGAGTATTTCACTTTCCCAACCGAGTATGACAGGGAGTTAGTCGAGAAAAAAGCAAAAGAAATCATGGGAACATGCTTTAAGAATTTCAAGGGGACATTGTACAAGAATTTTGTCCTCCAAAATAAAGAGCCAGATTTCGATGGTGGACAGTTTAGCAAGCAGAAGGACTTCTGGCAGCATTTCAAGAAATACAGGTTATCCAAGGAGTACTTAGCATTGAGCAGGAAGAATAAGGAGAACTCGCAGAAAGTGACGAATCCTCATCATCTCGGCTCACGTGGCTATGCCAAAAAGATGCCAGAATTTAAAGCAGAACTTTAAAAGATAGATCTCCTTGCTGAGGAAGGCGTTCAGGTTGAGACAGCCAATTGGGAGCCCAGATCGGTATTATACTATATGGGGAGGAATGTATGGCACGCCGAGGACGGGAGCTTTAGCTCCACAAATGAACCCATGAGCAAACTTATCCAGAGGATCTCCTAGGTAACTGAGGAGGTGAGACAAGGGACTCGCACTTCTAATAGGGAGAAATACGTGCTCACCCAAGCACTTGGAACCAAGGAGTACCCTGGTCGCACTAGAGGAACCGGTGTTGTTCCTTGGAAACTAGCATTCCCCCAAGAATCTATCACTTACCTGAGCCGCTCGAGGGGTAGAGCAGAACAGGAGGCAGAGTATTTGAGGCAACTAAAAGAGATGGAAGACAGAATGGAAGCATAGATTGAGGTGACTGTTGAAGCGCGAGTCGAGCAAATTTTGCTCTCCAAGGGGTCAGGAGTACCACAAAACCCTACTCCTACTGCCTTTAGCCCACAGTTTAGGGGTCGCAGCAGCTGCGGATCGACCCCGCTCGACGAAGAAGAGGCGAATGTGCCTCATCCGGTGGACGGCATCACTAAACCCGTCAATGTCAAGTTGTACATCCGTCAGGAATGGATAAAGGACAAAGTGACGCTTGGCCAGGCCTGGCCTGCGGAAGACGGGACAATTAATGGTTGTCCAATTCCATAGGGGTACGCTCGCATCACCATTGATAGAATACTTGATAAGAAGTTTAACAAGATACCCATTGAGTACCCCGTAGCGGAAGATAGGCCGAAACTTGGTCAAAACAAGGGCTCTCAAGTGGTCTGGCGCAAGTGCTTCATTAAGCTTGACCATCAATTGTCCTATGATGATGAGGACGACTGCGAGTCTTCGCCCACCCACGATGATCACTCACCATCTCCCAACAGAGATCACTCCCCTCCTCATCCAGAGCCATCACCCCCAAGAAGACAGAGGTCTCCTTCTATGGATGTGACGTGGAAGACCTGAAACAGAGATTGATTGTTGTTTTTGACGAATTCATGATGAAGAAGAAAACCCAGATACTTCTAGCCTACAACTGCGAGTATGTATTCTCGGCTTTTAATTTTATGCTTTTTTTCGTTAAGATTATTCGATAATTAGGATTCTGTGATTGTAGCAACTATTTCGTCTTCATTTGTGTCAATCTTGCCAAAAATCTGATCGAGGTGTGGGACTCAAAGAAAAAATCATTTCATCATCTGGATGCACTGGTGGCAGTGCTGAATTAGTAAGTGATCCTAATAACATATTATTTTCTAATCACATATACCGCTTTCTAATGTTTCTCCCTTTAATGTTGCTCGGTGTCCAAAGAAGACATATTGGTGGGACGTCGGTCCCATTCAAGGTTGTTGAAATGGAAGGGAAGTACCTGTCACAGCCGGTGGAAAACAATGAATGCGGGTTTTATGTAATGTGGGCAATGCTTCGCTACATCGACGGGAAATCGGAAGAAGCCGATAAGTTGGTGTGTATAATCCCCATTTTCATTTATGTCTGTTAATAATTCAACAAAATGTTTTACTGTTCCTCTTTGGATATCATCTTTTTTGAACGACAGCGCAAGAAATATAACCACCAAAGGTTGTTAGATATGGAGATCATCGCACTGCAATCGGAGCTCGCAAAATTCATCTTAGCCAAGGTATTGGAAAAAGATGGAGTATTTTCCATTGCACAATCCGTGAGGTACAAGGACTAGTATGGCCCAGAGCGGCTCACCAGATTATTGTAAGAAGTCCGAGAAGCATTGCACAATCTGTGAAGTCCGAGAACATTTTTTTTATTTTGAGGGATCGAGATCTGGATAAGAACATTTAAACTGTAACAGTAACATTTGTAATGTTTAATATTGATGGACCTGTCGTCTACGTAGCGTATATAAAGCGAAACCCGATTCCACGAAAAAATATAAATTAAAATCAATTATAAAACAATAAAATATGAATGGGCCATCACTGTCGATTAGCAACGAACCGACAGTGTTGTATTGCAAAACACTGCCGGTTATCAACAAACCGACAGTGTTATCTTGCAAAACACTGCCGGCTTGAACCATGAACCGACATTGTTGTCTTGCTCAACATTGCCGGCTTGAGCCATCAACCGACAGTGTTGGCTAGCTCAACACTGCCGGCTTGAGCCATCAACCGACAGTGTAGGCTTGCTCAACACTGTTGGCTTGAGCCAAGAACCGACACTCTTAAAGCAACCATCACTGTCGGTTGGGACTACAAACCGGCAGTGTTGTTCAACTAGACACTGTCGGGTGGTCTAGAAACCGACAGTGTTTCCTGTAGATCCGTGTCGGTTTTTAAGAACCGACAGTGATGTCAACCCCCATCACTGCCGGTATGCCACTGTCGGTTCAGAATCCGGTAGTAAAGGGGGGGTTTTGAACCGACAGTGATATCCAGATCTGGGGTAGTGAAATATTAGTATATTTTTTATAGGTTTGGTCAAACATTTCACTACTATTCTAGCATTATATTCTTTTTTAGGATTGCGGCAGTAAAAAAATTTACTTTGAAAAGGTCCATTTTACCCTCTGAGTTATTGTCGTGGTATAATTTTCCTTCTTGCACTCTAAAATTAAATATTTTAACCTATCAAGTCTCAAAACCGTTTAAATTAACCCATGCCACATTAACATAAGTTGTGTTGACAACCAAAAGTGGCCAAAGTGTATAATGGACTCCGTCATCGTGTTTCTATCGTCAAAGACAGTCAAAAAAAAATATTTGAATCATTCCATTTGGAGCCCGGATGAAGAAACATCGTTTCGGGGTGTTGACCATGCTGGAACTGGCAAGGCCGGTTCCCAAACCGGCATGCAAGTAGTTATTGGTCACATACATCGTTTGAGAGGGGGAGTAGAATGTCTGGTTTTGAAGTTAGAGCAGGAAAGTTAGACGTCGACATTAATTCAAAGGTAAAAAGGAATTTCTTCATTCACCGTTCTATACATACACTTCTGGCATGTAGTTATTGGTCACATACATCGTATACATCGTCTGATGTAGAGGCCGGGACATTTTCATTTGCTTAATGAAATAAACTCCCTTTATTATCTAAAAAAAATACATACACTTCTGGCATGTAATTGGGCTGCGCTGGCCGCTGGGCTGGCTGCCGTGTGAGGCCCAGAATCCGGCCGGCCTGCTGCGGGGTGCTCTTTCGTGATTTCGTCACGTGCACCAGGCCGCCGCCGAACGTCGATTCAATTGTCATCCACCTAGCGACCTCAGCTCGCTGACCTCGTCTTCTTCCTCATCTTCCTCGTCCAAATGTCCACGAAGCTCGCCCGGCGCTTCGAAATGTCCGTCCTCCGTCGCCGTCAGCGTCGGCTCTGCCGCTCTGCCTCGTCCTGGAGCAGAAGCATCGTTAAGTAGTCATAACTCATAACACACGAGCTGAGTTGAGCATCCTGCGCCAGTCACCACGCACACAGTCAAAATTAATCTAGCAGCAGTGATATGGCGATGCAGGCTCTGGCCGTCGCCTCCCTGCTCCTGATTCTGTGGCCGGCGCGGCGCGCCGGCGCCGCCGAGTACGTGGTCGGCGACGTCAGCTACGGCTGGGAATCCGGGTCCGGCATCAACTACGCTGCCTGGGCAAGGCAGTACGCCTTCGCCGTCGGGGATGTCCTAGGTCAGCTCGATCACCGCCTGGCCCCTGCTCTGCTCATCATATAAATGCATCCCTGCATGATCCATGCATATGAACACTACCTGTTTCATGCATGTTTAATTTGCGCATGAGTTAAATATATACTAATGTAACTAATCCATGTACGTACTTTGATGTTTGATCTGCTGCGTGCAGTTTTCCAGTACGTGAGCTCCCAGCACAACCTGTACGAGGTGACCGAGGAGGTCTACCGGTCCTGCGACACCGCCGTCGGCGGCGGCAACGGCGTGCGCGTCAAGTACACCAGCGGCTACGACCGGGTGGTGCTCGCCGAGGCGAGGGGATACTGGTTCATCTGCGATTTCCCCGGCCACTGCCTAGGAGGCATGAGGGTCGCCGTCAACGTCTCCGCCGGCACAGCAGGAGGAGGAGGAAGCGGCGGATCGCCTACTGTCAACCCCCCGCCGGACGGCAGTGCGGCGTCGTCGATAACCGGAGGTCGCCCGGGTTGGGCGGCGGGGTGTCTGGCTCTCGTTGTCCTGGCGTTGATGAATACTAATAAGGGCCTTTTGCTGCTACTATAGGCAGTATGGTCACTGACAGAGACAGAGCAATAGTGCAGTGTTTGCTGAGAGACACCTTCCGCTAGAAAACTTACCCAAAAAAAAGGCATTTTGTACATTTTTCAAATTTATGGGAAAAGACATACATTTAGATTATATATGAATATATGATAGTGCTATATTTCAAGCCCCTGAATTTTCGGGCAACCAACTTGTATGATTAAATTGAGAAATAACAAAACAAGTTTTTTTTTCCTTTATTCAAACAAGGATAAAATTACATGTTGTCTGAACACCAACAAAAAAAAGCACCTGAGAGATAAGAGAAGTGTAATACATTGGCACACAAATTTCATGGGAAGAATTGACCACATGCGTAAAACCGATAAAAGTCCTAATCGTGGTCAAAAGCAATTTTGCCGAAAAGCAATTACGTTGTCTATTCTTTCAGCTAATCTGACATGATAAACCTAAAGTTTGCTTTCTATTTCCATTGGTGTGGTTGATGGATGTCATGGATCGTGCACTGAAATACCATTCTTGTTTTATTTCCTAGCAAAGTTGAGGCACGAAGGACTTGGATCGCTTCATCATCCTGCAAGACGGTGTGGAGGCCCAATAAGAAGCACCGGCTTATACTTGTGTATGCCTACTGGGCTTCATTTGGGGTCATTGTGCTTAATATATTTTCAAACTTTTTTTTTGCATTTTATTCTATATTCTCATCCTCTAGTGTATTGCCTTTGCTTAATGATTTTCTCGGTCGTTGCAACTCAAGGGTATACACCTAGTATCTTAATCAATCCAAATTCAAGATGCCCATGAATTGCTTATACAAGGCCTTTTGGTAGGGTTTTAGAGGTTTTGTTTGGACTTCTCCGTAAACCTAACCAAATGGTCACTCGAAAAACGTATGTCTTCATCACGCCTAAAGGCTAAAGCATCCATGGAGCAAGAGCCGTTTGCAACGCAGCCCCCAACAACTCCTCTAGCCCCGTCCCTGCTTGGCGAAGTCCTTCTGCCAATTTTTTTTTTCAAACGGCTTAGCTCCACGAGGAAACTCCATTAGAGTAGCCGAGCCCTAGACATTTGTAAATGATGCGTAGCCCTAGCAAATGGGGCCTTAACCTCAATAGTTATGTTTTTGGTAGTATGTGAGAGGTGTCGTGGTGTCTAATTTGAGTCGTGAATTGCAAACCCAAAATAGGCAAGCCAGATACAAGGTAACCCTTTGTCCCCTTAGAACTGAGAAGTGGGTTGGCATGAGCTTGGTGGGCTAAGCCTGGTCCACAACTATTCTAGGGCTGGGCCTGGACGGAGGAAACTTGGCCCAAAACAGTTTTTGTAGTTCTTATTTTAACTTAAAATTAACGGGTGGAGTCCAGCCCAATAGCATCTGGGTTAAGTTTGCCCATGGGCATTAGTAGGCACGGATTTTAGGCCTGAAATGTTCTCAGTTTTTCCGTTGGCTTGGTCCGCAAAATGCTAATTCCAGTTTCCTCTGTTGTATTATCTTTATATATTTTTTAGGAGAACTTGGCCCAAGTCTCCTTCCTTGGCTGTGATGGTGAACGCAGAAGCCTGCAGGGGTTATCATAGGCATCTAACTGAACTCATGTCGCCACGGAGTCTAAACCATGTTGGACTTGTGGGATGGTAGATTGGCAAGCTTGAGATTGCTCTGGGTGTCGAAGAAAAAAAGATACAGATCATAGCACATTGCCCAATCTATCTCCCCTTGCCCTACTTCACACAAACACACACTGACACTGAAAATGTACACACAAGTCCAAACATTCCTTCTCTTAACTTTGTACTACTATCAAATATATATATGTTCATGTTTCTTTGTCCCTTCAGAATTGGGTGGATGAGGTTCTTCGAAGTGAGCTCTTGGTTGGGAGGACCAGTGCCGCTACTTCCAGTTTCAGCTGTGCAGCAAAAAAAGAAAAGAAGTGTTCATCACATTGACCACCAAAGAAAACAAGGCATGCTTTTGACATGCATGATTCTCAGTATGTTTTAGCATGCACCTCTTTGCACTGCTTCTTGAGCTTCAAGTTCTCATCCACCAGACGGCGAACCTCTTTCTCTAGATTCTCCACATATGCCTGCACATAAACAAATCACTTAGTAAAAGCAATCGAGCTACAATTAACACAAAGACCTTTCATTTTCAGGTAAACGACTAATTGTGCTGGTTGAGATGTTGGTTTTCATTGACCTAGTTTTGATCAAATTATATTGTTAGACGTCTTTTTAATAATTATTTTGTTTATTTGGAGACGGCACGTAACTGCATAAGCATAAGCATTACCATGAGACTGTATTAGTCTGTACTTATATGTAGTCTTATAGATATCGTAAGCCTCGCGAGGAAGAAGACGCAACAAATTGTAGTGGTTAATTTGACGCAATCCTGAAGTCATATGCCAACTTGGAATTTTTTTAGTATTTGGTTCTGTGATCGAACCAATAATAACCATTCACTTCTTGCCATCCAAAAAAAATGAAATAAAAAAATCAATCACAAACTTCCAATATGAATGGAGATGCAGATGTCATATATGATCACCAGGAATATTCTAACGAAGTTTTGCACAAGCGTACTCGTGTCGCTGTGTGAGCCCTTGGTGCTTGAATTTTCTTTGTTTTGTTTTTGTTCTCTAGATTGAGGAATTCGTGCTTAGACTTGGAGAGCAGGTACAACCGAACTCATCATGATCAGTGTTAACATTTTTTTTTGGGATTTTTGTACTGGATGATAGAGTGATAACCATCCAACTTGTTCTTGAAACAACAGATATGTATAGTATGTCGTTCAATTATGCAATTAAGCTGGATTTGGCGGCACTCAGAGAAGCGATATACATGTTTAATCCATGTTGACTAAGAAATTATTGGCAGAGACTCAGTATATATGCATGATGGAAAGAGAGCCACCACGCATTCCATTTTTTAAAACTTTTACAAACACTTATTTTAACTCAGAGACCAAATTAGCTCACTAGTCATCAGTCACCACCTCTCTCCAAAGTTTCACTGTCACATACCTGTATAGCTATAGTATACGCCTGTGTATTGCATTGGGATGTGCTAGTAGTATAAGGTTATCTTTAGGGGGAGCATGCTGTACCATACTTGTTACTACTTTATTATTTCGTGATAGGTACCAAATGCTTTATTAAGCTTCAAAAGGTGTTCTCCAAAACAGTGAGGGTTGCAATAGTGACATAAATATTTTGAAGCATGCATGGCTTTATATGCCTTCATAGGTATATGGTAGTATATGCAATTTTTTTTCAGGAAACTTCATGGATTTGTAGTTTCAGACTTTCAGCTAGTTTTTGACGTTGCCATCATCAGATAGCAGTGCATAATTGGCAATAAACTCACTCACAAGTAGAAAAAAAATACTATCTTTAATTAGAGAAAAATGCAACTGTGCTAAAATACCCTTTTCTAAAAAACTGTGCTAAAATACTTGGTGTATACGTACTGACCCTCTTCCTGGCCCTGGAGCGGAGCGCGGACTCGCGGTTCCTCATCATCCTGATGCTCCGCCGGTCGTCGCCGCTCGCCTGCTGCACCTCCATGTCGACCTCGTCGCCGGCGGCAAACCCCGCGAGCGAGACGGGCGTGGAGGGCAGCGCGTGGCCGGCGATGACGACGGCGGGTCTGCCGTCGTCGTCGTCGTCCTGCAGCGTGGAG